>NC_091459.1:145021338-145155644 GCF_027789765.1 Dendropsophus ebraccatus | reverse complement strand
CCCTCTGCCTCCCCCCCGGCTGGTCCCTCTGCATCCCCCTCGGCTGGTCCCTCTGCCTCCCTCCCTGGCTGTCCCTCTGCCTCCCCCCCTGGCTGGTCCCTCTGCCTCCCCCCCCTTGGCTGGTCCCTCTGCCTCCCCCTCGGCTGGTCCCTCTGCCCCCCCGCTGGTCCCTCTGCCCCCCCTCCCCCGTCTGGTCCCTCTGTCCCCCCCCCCCCCGCTTGGTCCCCTCCCATCTTCTGACCCCTGCCAATAAAGCTGCCCTCCCATCTTCTCCCCCGGCCACCCCTAGCTGCTCCCCCTCCCCCTGTTGCCCCAGCTGCTCCCCCGTTACCCAGCTTCTCCCTTTCCCTGCCACCCCTAGATGCTCCCCCTGTCGCCCCAGCTTCTCCCCCTGTTCCCCAGCTTCTTCCTCTTCCTGTTGCCCCGACTGCCCCCCTGTCGCCCCAGCTGCTCCCCCTTTTCCCCAGCTTCTCCCCCTGTCGCCCCAGCTTTTCCCCCTGTCACCCCAGCTTCTCCCCCTGCCACCCCAGCTGCCCTCCCAGCTTCTCCCCCTGCCTCCCCAGCTGCCCTCTTAGCTTCTCCCCCTGCCTCCCCAGCTGCCCTCCCATCTTCTCCCCCTGCCACCCCTAGCTGCTCCCCCTCCCCCTGTCGCCCCATCTGCTCCCCCTGTTCCCCAGCTTCTCCCCCTCCCCCCTGTCACCCCACCTGCCCTCCCATCTTCTCCCCCTGCCACCCCCAGCTGCTCCCCCTGTTCCCCAGCTTCTCCCCCTCCCCTTGTCACCCCAGCTTCTCCCACCCCACCTACCCTCCCATCTTCTCCCCCTGTCGCCCCAGCTTCTCCCCGTCGCCCCAGCTGCTCCCCCTGTTCCCCAGCTTCTCCTGCTCCCCCTGTCACTCCAGCTACTCCCCAGCTTCTCCCCCTCCCCCTGTCACCCCAGCTGCTCCTCCTGCCACCCCCAGCTGCCTCCTTTGCCCAGTTACCCCCAGCTGCCTCCCTTCCCCGTCACCTCGCTCTGCCCGCCTGCAGACGAGTTGTGGTCGGAGAAGTCTTCATGATGCTGCACCAGATGGAGAAGAAAGCAAAAAGTGAGCAATCGGAGAAGACGTCACCTGTGAGTCATTAGTAACTGCACTGTAATCACTTCTATAGTGTGCAGAGCCTGTGTACCAATGGGGTCTATAAGGGTCAGTGTATTGTTTGCGGTAGTGTACTGACAGCCCTGCAGTCACTACAGTACACTAGCACAAACTTTTAAACTAGAATCCAACTACAATAGCTGCAGGTACTACAACTCCCAGCATATCCTGAGGGTTGCAGACTTTCAGTACATGCTGGGAGTTGTAGTGCCTGCAGCTGTTGTAGTTGGGTCCTAGGTGCATTATACACTGGCTGCTTTGTGGCATATAAGAATACATAGATTTGTGGGGGCTCAGTGTTGGGAAGTGACCCCAGAACAGCACTAATAGGGGATAGAACAAAAACATCTCCCCCTATCCCCTATTAGTGATGTTCTGGGGTCACGTCCCTGCACTGAGCCCCCACAGATCTCTGTATTCTGATATGCCACAAAGCATCCAGTGTGTAATTCACCTAGGACCCAACTACAACAACTGCAGGCACTACAACTCCCAGGATGTACTGAAAGTCTGCATCCCTCAGGATATGCTGGGAGTTGTAGTGCCTGCAGCTGTTGTAGTTGGGTCCTAGGTGAATTGTACACTGGATGCTTTGTGGGAGATCAGAATACATAGATCTGTGGGGGCTCAGTGTTGGGAAGTGACCCCAGAACATCACTAATAGGGGATAGGGGGAGATGTTTCTGTTCTATCCCCTATTAGTGATGTTCTGAGGTCACTTCCCTACACTAATCCCCCACAGATCTATGTATTCTTATATGCCACAAAGCATCTAGTGTATAATGCACCTAGGACCCAACTACAACAGCTGCATGCACTACAACTCCCAGCATGTACTGACAGTCTGCAGCCCTCAGGATATGCTGGGAGTTGTAGTACAGTAGTACAATCCTCTGATAACTGCCGCTGTAGACAGATGTATTGCTGGACCTTCTGGGCTGATGGTTGTCACCCACAGATTGCAGCCACCAGGAGCCTCTGCACACAGTGATTTATTACAGGGTTGTCCTCTCAGAGACTACAACTCCCAGCATACCCTGAGAGCTGTATAAATGGAGGGTGTTCTGAGATTTGTCACAGATACAGATAAATCCAGGAAAAGACGGGGTCAGCATATTGTGTCTCACTGGTTCTATATTGGTGGCTCCAGGTACCCCAGTCCGACACTGGACAGAAGCGATCCCCAAATTAAGTCCCCGACCTCCTTCCTTCCTCCATCATGTCTGTTGATGAGAAGAGCGGGCATCAAGCAGAGCGGCACCCCAGTACTACTGACAGTCGGGGGGTGCCGCTCAGTAGTACTGGGTGCTGGAGTGCCGGGGGGGGGGGGGGGGGTTGGGGGTGCCTTAGCATGCAAAGTGCCTAGGGCAGCATGAACTCTAAATACAGGCCTGTTATATATATATATATATATATATATATATATATATACACAGTAAGAGACATATATACAGGAGTACATAGAGGATACATATATACTGGTGGAGACGTATACAGGAGTACATAAAGGATACATATATACAGGAAGAGACACATGTATATAGGAGTAGATAGAGGATACATATATATACAGGAGGAGGCATAGACAGGAGTACAACATAGAGGATACATATATACAGGAGTACATACAGGATACATATAAGTATGTGTGTTTGTTGTTTTGTTTATTATTATTTTTACTAATGGGAGTGCACACATGTGGGGGGTATTCTGTAAGGAGGAATGAATCATATGTGGGGGATTGCTAGCATCTTATATTGTACTCAGTATAATGGTGGTCACCCAGCTTTCCAGCATCTTATACTCAGTATGATGGTCACCCAGCTTTCCAGCATCTTATACTCAGTATGATGGAGGTCACCCAGCTTTCCCAGCATCTCATAGTCAGTATGATGGAGGTCACCTAGCTTTCCCAGCATCTTATACTTAGTATGATGGAGGTGACCCCGCTTTCCCAGCTTCTTATAGTCAGTATGATGGAGGTCACCCAGCTTTCCCAGCATCTTGTACTTAGTATATGGAGGTCACCTAGCTTTCCCAGCATCTTATACTCAGTGGCTGGTAGCCTCAGGGAGCTGCACTGTAGATCTATACTGTGCAGCTAAAAACCGTATGAGCACAATCAGACTAATTGGTTCCCTTTAAAAGGAGCACTCCAGCCCTTACCTATTGTTACCCTTCCCACATTAGTGCAGGGACAGTATATAACGTATCCAGCCCCTCCGGTCATTTGTGACCAGGGAATTCCTACTGCTCTATGTGAAGGGGCCAGAAGTCACTTTGTTAATGTAAGTCTATGGGAGGGTTCTGTATAAGCGCTGAGCCGTCCGCCATAGACTTATATAGGAAAGTGACCTCTGACCCCTTCACAGGGTGCAGTAGGAATTCCCTGTTTACAAGTGACTGGAAGGGCTGAAGATGTTATCCGAACTGTCAGAGCATTGCCGCTGGAGGACGTACAGGTCCGGGTGCCTCTACCTTCCCTGCACTGATGTGGGGAGCGGAATCATAGGGAATGACCAACTTCTCCCTGACCACCCTCATCTAATAGGACCAGTGCTTTATTACTGATATATTCCCTGACCACCCTCATCTAATAGGACCAGTGCATTATTACTGATATATTCCCTGACCAACCTCATCTAATAGGGCCAGTGCTTTATTACTGATATATTCCCTGACCACTCTCATCTAATAGGACCAGTGCATTATTACTGATATATTCCCTGACCACCCTCATCTAAAAGGACCAGTGCTATATTACTGATATAGTCCCCGACCACCCTCATCTAATAGGGCCAGTGCTTTATTACTGATATATTCCTCGACCAACCTCATCTAATAGGACCAGTACTTTATTACTAATATATTCCCCGACCACCCTCATCTAATAGGGCCAGTGCTTTATTACTGATATATTTCCCGACCACCCTCATCTAATAGGACCAGTGCATTATTATTGATTTAGTCCCTGACCACCCTCATCTAATAGGACCAGTGCTTTATTACTGATATATTCCCCGACCCTCCTCATCTAATAGGGCCAGTACTTTATTACTGATATACTCCCCGACCACCCCAATCTAATAGGACCAGTGCTTTATTACTGATATAGTCCCCGACCACCCTCATCTAATAGGGACAGTGCTTTATTTCTGATATATTCCCCGACCACCCTCATCTAATAGGGCCAGTAGTATATTACTGATATATTCCCCGACCACCCTTATCTAATAGGGCCAGTGCTTTTTTACTGATATATTTCCCTATGTGCCGATATGCTTATCACATCAGGAGGTGTGTTTTTCGGCCGGTCTCTCTCTGTCTGCGGCGTTACCGGGGGGTGAAGGTGGTAGACTCGTGGTCCTCCATGTCGGCAATTTTATGGACAGGAACATCATAGAGCAGGGAAGTCTGATTTTAGCTCTATGAGGTACACAAGGAGCTGCTGTCAGTATATACAGTGAGTACACAGGGAGCTGCTGTCAGTATATACAGTGAGTACACAGGCAGCTGCTGTCAGTATATACATTGAGTACACAGGGAGCTCCTGTCAGTATATATTCTGGGTACACAGGGAGCGGCTGTCAGTATATATAGTGAGTACACAGGGAGCGGCTGTCAGTATATACAGTGAGTACACAGGGAGCTGCTGTAAGTATATACAGTGAGTACACAGGGAGCTGCTGTCAGTATATACAGTGAGTACAGGGAGCTACTGTCAGTATATACAGGAGTACAGGGAGCTGCTGTCAGTATATACAGTGAGTACACAGGGAGCTGCTGTCAGTATATACAGTGAGTACATTTTGTTATACTGTACACTGAACAATTTTACTGTAAAGTGGCCATTGCACAGAATCCCTCAGTCCCAGCATCAGGGGACAGGTGGACGGGTGACAAACCTTCTGGCTCTGATCTCCTCTGTTGTGCACAAGAGAAGATTAGAGCCAGAGGTGCAGAACAGCCCTGTGCTGCAGTACAAAAACAAGACTACAAATTAACCCCTTCCTACCCTGATCTTATTCCCAGTCCCCTGGTGCGGTACTTCGTTATCCCCATTGATATTGTACATTAAATTTGCTAAATTTGTTGCCAAATTTCTAAGCTCTATAACAGTCATGTCAAACTGTGGCCCGTCATGGTGCCATTATTTTTGGCCCGCCATGCTTTTTCATTGCTGTGTTAAATTTGGCTCACCTGACGTCACAGCAGATTATAATATGGGTGGTCCGTAGAGCTGCTTGGACGACCCATTTTATAATCTCTTAGGCCGCAGGCAGTGTTTAGCCCGTTGCCTAGAAGTATCTCAGTAATGCCCCAACGCTGGCCGTCTGGTGAAGTCATCGCGCGCATCCTCCGACAGGCACCTCCTGCAGCCTTTGGAGCCACAGGAAGGGTGAGTCCAAGCTAAGGGGGCAGTCATGATCAACTACAGTAGGGGCTGGTTTGTATTTTAAAGGCTATTCTTGAGGACTGGCTTCTACATAAGAGATTGATGGAGAAGGCTGGCTACTATATAAGACTATTGGGGAGGGCTGGCTACTATATAAGACTATTGGGAGGACTGGCTACCATGTAGGATTCTAATAGTAGACCTGGCTAGTATGTGAGGTACTATTTGGGGTGGCTACTATATGGAGCAGAAATAAGGGATTGAGAGAATGAAAATGGGGCAAAGTCCTCAAATTAGATATTTATTAAGAAGCAATTCATAGAAATTGAAATAAAATACAAGTCATAGGATAAAATATAAGTAACATGTAACTGGATAAAACATTATAGTATAGAACACAGCGCTGTGGGATAGAACATCCGTTAAAAAGCCTGAAAAAGATGCATGCAAGATGTACAAATGGTACTACACGTAAAAATGAAAATAAAAATAAAAAATGAAGAATGTAAAAATGAAGAATGTAAAAGAATAGAAAATAAAAATGGAAAATAAAAATTTATTGAAAAAATGTGATGTGTATATACGCAAAAAACAAAAATTGATGTATATGTACACAGAAAAATGTGGGATAAAAGTTGATATAGATATGCTAAGTCGGTATTGGATAGTACTTATGAATATAACCGCATGCCATAAGTACTATCCAACACTGATTTAGCATATTTATATCAACTTTTATCCCATATTTTTCTGTGTACATATACATCAATTTTTTTTTTATGTAGATAAAAATAAAAAATGAATGAAAAAAATGTTGTGTATCTACATAAAAAAAAAAATTGATGTATATGTACACAGAAAGATATGGGATAAAAGTTGATATAAATATGCTAAATCAGTGTTGGATAGTACTTATGGCATGCGGTTATATTCATAAGTACTATCCAATACCGACTTAGCATATCTATATCAACTTTTATCCCACATTTTTCTGTGTACATATACATCAATTTTTGTTTTTTGCGTATATACACATCACATTTTTTCAATAAATTTTTATTTTCCATTTTTATTTTCTATTCTTTTACATTCTTCATTTTTACATTCTTCATTTTTTATTTTTATTTTCTATTCTTTCACAATTTTTTTTATTTTATTTTTATTTTAATTTTTTTATTTTTATGTGTAGTACCATTTGTACATCTTGCATGCATCTTTTTAAGGCTTTTTAACGGATGTTCTATCCCACAGCGCTGTGTTCTATACTATAATGTTTTATCCAGTTACATGTTACTTAGATTTTATCCTAAGACTTGTATTTTATTTAAATTTCTATGAATTGCTTCTCAATAAATATCTGATTTGAGGACCTTACCCCATTTTCATTCTCTCGATCTAGTTTAGTCCAATAGGGTATAGGACTCCTAAAGATTAACCTCATTAGATACCAATCAGTAGAACTCACACCTCTTTCTTTACAATTAAGGTATTACCTACTGCTTGAGGGATATAATGGGTAACTTTCATGTCGGGAAATTTACTTTAGGATAGGAAGTGCCAGGAACACAGCACGCTGCTCAGACAGTGCCAGGAAAGCTGCAAGCAATCTTCATTAAATATCATGGTTGGCCTGCGACTTTGTCCAATTTAATTTTGGCCCATTGTGTATTTGAGTATGACACCCCTGATCTATAACATCAGAAAACAGAGACTTTTACCAAATGATGCCCACATAGAGTAGACATACAGTGGGGCCTTAGATTATGAGCATATTCCTTTCCAGGACTGTGCTTGTAATCCAAATCACTCTTAAAAGCAAAGCAAAATTTCCCATAAGAAATAATTGAAATGCAGACAGACACAATCAGTTTCACACCCCAAAAATAATGATTTTTTATTCTCAATAACAAATTAAACAAACATTTAGAAACAGCTGAATCTGTGACATTAGAAGTTCCTGCACAGTATTGTAGAGGATGGGAAACACCAGGACTGATGACGAGAGACTGCAGGAAGTAGGGAGGAAGGAGCAGGAGCACTCTGTCCAGGGAGACAACAGATTTGGGGGGGTGGGGGATATCACCACCAAACCTGGCAGCAGTTCTCCTCCGTGAAGGACAGTGCCCACAGTTTTCCTTACTTTTTTTTGTTGTAGAACACGACCATAGTCTCCAATGTTAGAAGTTAGAAAGAAGTCTCCACAAAAGCGATCATATATGAAGCCAAGTGTGTTGCTGCAGAGAAAGGCATTGCGGACGTTACTGGATCAGCATCGTGGTGCTACAGGTTCATGAGGAGATGGGGCCTTGCTATGCGCACCAATACTAGAAGTGCACAAAAAATGGCTAAAGAATATGAATCCAAGATTGCGTCTTTCCATAAATCTGTAATTGATGCAAGAAAGAAAAATGGCTTTGAAATAGGTCAGATTGGAAATATGGATGACGTCCCGTTAACTCAGGATGTTCCATCAAACAGGACTGGTTATGTAAAAGGTGCAAAAACTGTAACTGTGAAGACTCCAGGACATGAGGAAACCAGTTACACCGCTGTATCGTCCTGCTGCGCAGATGGCGCCAGATTGACACCAAAAGCATGCGGAAAGAGGTGTTATTGTCCATGTTCATGAGAGAGGATGGATGAAAATATAGATAGAAAAAGTGTGCACTTTACCAGTCCTACTTTAAATGCCTCTGCGCAGGGGAGGGCCGACTGCAGCATTCCCTCTCTCTCATATATTCAGACCTGACGTCTCCCCCTGATCTGGAACCGCCACCGTTCTTGCTTAAATGAGAAGCAGACTTGGCCTTCACCCCGAATCAGCGTACGGATATTCTGGAGTTAGCACACAAGTGTTCGCTGAGCTCCCATTTTTAAGAAGCGGGTTACAAAATCTTGTCCAGGTGGTACAGGGTCCAGTCAAGCTGCACGCCATTTGGCCCGAAGTAGACCCAAATTGCTGGAGATGTGGGGCCCCGGAAGGCACTTTTTCACACATTTTGCTGCCCCTCTGTGGCCTTCTGGGTGACAGTGAAGGTGGTCACCTTCTCGGTCACGGGTACTCGGGAACCCTTGACTCCTCCATCACAGCAGAATCTCAGCCAAGAAGGACCGGCACTCTCTCTTGCACTTCCTTGTGATGGCAGCAAGAGCCTGCACTCCTTTCTACTGGAAGAGGACAGTGCCTCCACCTATCTCCCTGTGGCTCACCAAGGTAAATGGAGCAGTGGCTCTGACTAAGAGGCACTGCTTGTGACTGAGGGGAACAGGGAGCGTAGCACGTCCCTAGCACGAGGGAGTCATGTGAGAAGGGAAGGGCAGGGGGAGGGCACTAGTTGATAAAGGGAGCTGGCTGGTAGCACGTGTCACCACACCAGCGTGTTGGCTGAGAGAGGAACAGCTTTCCCACCCACCCGCCCTAATTTTCTGCTATGTTTGTTCTGAGTTGTTGATCGTTTTATTTCTGATTACATTTGTCACAGCTTGGCGCAGGGGAAGGACCTTGCTGAGGGGGAAGGAGAAGGAGCGGCGAGGCCACCCGGCAGATCTACAAGGACATGCCCACCGCGTCGGCGGTGGCTTAATCATTCCGGTGACCTCGCCACGAAGGTGTTCGAGCAGGGTCCTACCCCCCAGGTTACATTTACCTTGTTTGGTTTAAAATAAATAAATTAATAGCTGTGGCCTACCCCCACGCACTTGAAGTAGTAATGGCGTCATGTCTCATTTTTATAGTTAAGTTAGTGAATAATTATAAGTTCACCAGAGTGAAGGGGCAATGGTGTACCGTCAGTCTGAGCTGATGAGAATGGAAGACCTCACTTCTTCGCTCCACCAATCCAGCACTCAAGTTACTAAAATCCAGATGGAGTGGTTGAAATACTGCGACACAGCGGACTATGCCTCCATTCTGAGCCTGGACCCTGACCCAGAATAAGTAATTCAGCATGCTTGCTTAGGCTGATGCTTTCTGCACCCGTTCCCTTCCCTGTCCCCCCTGCCCTCTCTACCCCTTCCCCCACCTTTTTTTCTTTTTTCTTGTTCCTCTCGTCCCCCATTCCCCCCCCCCCTTCCCTTTCTTTGCCCTCTTTCTGTGACTACTCTTTCTGGTTCCCCCCTGATGACTAGAGATCTATATTTCAAAGAAATAAAGGTGTTACTTTGTTGCCAGGTGTTACTTTGTTGCCAGGTGTTACTTTGTTGCCAGGTGTTACTTTGTTGCCAGGTGTTACTTTGTTGCCAGGTGTTACTTTGTTGCCAGGTGTTACTTTGTTGCCAGGTGTTACTTTGTTGCCAGGTGTTACTTTGTTGCCAGGTGTTACTTTGTTGCCAGGTGTTACTTTGTTGCCAGGTGTTACTTTGTTGCCAGGTGTTACTTTGTTGCCAGGTGTTACTTTGTTGCCAGGTGTTACTTTGTTGCCAGGTGTTACTTTGTTGCCAGGTGTTACTTTGTTGCCAGGTGTTACTTTGTTGCCAGGTGTTACTTTGTTGCCAGGTGTTACTTTGTTGCCAGGTGTTACTTTGTTGCCAGGTGTTACTTTGGTGCCAGGTGTTACTTTGTTGCCAGGTGTTACTTTGTTGCCAGGTGTTACTTTGTTGCCAGGTGTTACTTTGTTGCCAGGTGTTACTTTGTTGCCAGGTGTTACTTTGTTGCCAGGTGTTACTTTGTTGCCAGGTGTTACTTTGTTGCCAGGTGTTACTTTGTTGCCAGGTGTTACTTTGTTGCCAGGTGTTACTTTGTTGCCAGGTGTTACTTTGTTGCCAGGTGTTACTTTGTTGCCAGGTGTTACTTTGTTGCCAGGTGTTACTTTGTTGCCAGGTGTTACTTTGTTGCCAGGTGTTACTTTGTTGCCAGGTGTTACTTTGTTGCCAGGTGTTACTTTGTTGCCAGGTGTTACTTTGTTGCCAGGTGTTACTTTGTTGCCAGGTGTTACTTTGTTGCCAGGTGTTACTTTGTTGCCAGGTGTTACTTTGTTGCCAGGTGTTACTTTGTTGCCAGGTGTTACTTTGTTGCCAGGTGTTACTTTGTTGCCAGGTGTTACTTTGTTGCCAGGTGTTACTTTGTTGCCAGGTGTTACTTTGTTGCCAGGTGTTACTTTGTTGCCAGGTGTTACTTTGTTGCCAGGTGTTACTTTGTTGCCAGGTGTTACTTTGTTGCCAGGTGTTACTTTGTTGCCAGGTGTTACTTTGTTGCCAGGTGTTACTTTGTTGCCAGGTGTTACTTTGTTGCCAGGTGTTACTTTGTTGCCAGGTGTTACTTTGTTGCCAGGTGTTACTTTGTTGCCAGGTGTTACTTTGTTGCCAGGTGTTACTTTGTTGCCAGGTGTTACTTTGTTGCCAGGTGTTACTTTGTTGCCAGGTGTTACTTTGTTGCCAGGTGTTACTTTGTTGCCAGGTGTTACTTTGTTGCCAGGTGTTACTTTGTTGCCAGGTGTTACTTTGTTGCCAGGTGTTACTTTGTTGCCAGGTGTTACTTTGTTGCCAGGTGTTACTTTGTTGCCAGGTGTTACTTTGTTGCCAGGTGTTACTTTGTTGCCAGGTGTTACTTTGTTGCCAGGTGTTACTTTGTTGCCAGGTGTTACTTTGTTGCCAGGTGTTACTTTGTTGCCAGGTGTTACTTTGTTGCCAGGTGTTACTTTGTTGCCAGGTGTTACTTTGTTGCCAGGTGTTACTTTGTTGCCAGGTGTTACTTTGTTGCCAGGTGTTACTTTGTTGCCAGGTGTTACTTTGTTGCCAGGTGTTACTTTGTTGCCAGGTGTTACTTTGTTGCCAGGTGTTACTTTGTTGCCAGGTGTTACTTTGTTGCCAGGTGTTACTTTGTTGCCAGGTGTTACTTTGTTGCCAGGTGTTACTTTGTTGCCAGGTGTTACTTTGTTGCCAGGTGTTACTTTGTTGCCAGGTGTTACTTTGTTGCCAGGTGTTACTTTGTTGCCAGGTGTTACTTTGTTGCCAGGTGTTACTTTGTTGCCAGGTGTTACTTTGTTGCCAGGTGTTACTTTGTTGCCAGGTGTTACTTTGTTGCCAGGTGTTACTTTGTTGCCAGGTGTTACTTTGTTGCCAGGTGTTACTTTGTTGCCAGGTGTTACTTTGTTGCCAGGTGGCTATATGGAGCAGAGATAAACAAAAGGTTATCAAGCAAAGAGGTGCATTACATATAGCTATTGCATAAAGTGCATAACAGTTTAAACAGTGCAAACAAGTAACACTATAAAGCCATGTTTACAAGTTCAGTATTAATCACGGCCGTTGTTTCTGATTCGCAACACAGCTGTGATTAGTACTTAACTTACATTGTGCTGCAGCTAGAGGGAATCCGGGCTGGAGTGGATACACATAGTACATATATACATACACATAGAAGACATGTCAGTGCACACAATGGAGCGTGCAGCTCCGGCCACATGCTCCATTGTGTGCAGCCGAGAATTTGGATGCGGGCGCACATGTCCAAATTCATGAGTTATGAAAATCAACCAGCCGATACTGTAATACTGGCCGGGATGATCTTCAGTAACACTGGCCGTGTCACAGAACAGCCAATGCTATATGTGATGTAAACATGGCCTAACTCTGTAAAGGCAAGTATAGAGTGTTAAGGTTCCCCCAGTATACAGCTGCGGGGATATAAGGCGAGGGTCACACTGCATTCACAGCCTTTCCCATAAAATCCATGTGGACTTCTACGTCCTATAAACTCTTCCTCCAGCATTATCCTGTTACACTGTACAATAATGGACGGGAGCGGAGAGCCAGACGGAGCCCATGAAAGGGAATGGGGTCTGTCAGGCGTCATTCATGACTATTGGATAAGAGGAGGCTGTGAGACAGTGTGAGCCTGGACTAAGGACGAGGTGGAGGTCTTCATCTTCTCAGGTCTTCTAGATGTTTCCCGCACCAGGAATTGATTCTAAGACAATGTATGGGGCTTAGGGGCCTGTTCCACGGATCGATAATCGGCCAGATTTGGACGATTATCACTCGTGGAATAGAGAAAACGATCAGCCGACGAGAATGTCATCGGCTGATCGTTTTAGGCCCAAACATAAAATCGGTCACCCACCGCGCATCGATGCGTGGAATAGAGATGCGCGACCGACGATTCAAGCAGCATTCATTACCTAGCAGGGCTTCTCCTCTACTCTGTCTTCATCTCAGTCCCGCTCGCAGCATCAACTAGAGGGGGCCGACTGAGCTATTCACAGCCGTTCAGCCAATCACAGACCGGGACCGCCGCGGCCAGTGATTGGCTGAGTGGTCTGACAGCTCAGCCAGGCTGCTCTGGAGTTGATGCTGCGAGCGGGACCAGGATGAAGACGGAGCGGAGGAGAAGCCCTGCTAGGTAATGTATGCTGGAATAGGCCTAGTAAAAGAGCGCAGATCGGCGCTCGTTTACATTATTGATCGGTGCGTGGAATAGGGCCCTTACAGTAGCCGTATCCCATGCAGCTGTGCTCCCCCCCCATCTGACATCAGACAATATACTGCATGAGAAATCACAGTCACCCCCAACCCGGTGGATGCCACCCCTCTACCAAGAGAACCAGGGACAATGGAAGGATCTGCTATACTCACAGCTTACTCCACGACGGCCGGGCGGCAGCAACAGCAGAAGATGGATCTTATCCTAAGAAACAAGAAGCAGGAGTAAGCTGACGAAGCCTGAGAGACCCCGGGTGAGGAGCGCACTGACCGACTCTCCAGAGAGCAGCTCACATCATAGGAGGAGACCTCTGAGGTCGCCGGCCATATGAGCGGCCGTGCCGGGTGCTGCAGCTCCTCCTGATCCGGGCCCCATAGATCCCACAATACTAGTCTATCCTGAGGATGGGCCGGCAGTGTTAAAGCTTTTATACGTGACGTCCTTTAGCCTTAGGCACACGTGTCAAACTCAGGGCCTCCAGCTGCTACAAAACTACAATTCCCATCATGCCTTCACAGTAAAAGCTAGAGCTTGGCTGCCTAGGCATGATGCGAAGTGTAGTTTTTCTTAACAGCTGGAGGGCCGGAGTTTGACACCACTGAGGATCTCATGTCTGTCTCTTGGGGCAATAGTGGAATCCTGCTCCGTGCCTACTGGTGCCCATATAACTGGTCAGAACATGACAATCCCTCTAATGCTGTGGCCCCAACCTGTGACTCTTCAGCTGTTACAAAACTACAACTCTCATCGTGCCCTGACAACCTCAGGTGCATTGTATTCCATTCTGAGACTCTCCAGCTACGTTTCCATCATGCCCTGACAATCTTTGCCTGATGGGAGTTGTAGTTTTGCAGCAGCTGGGGAGCACCGCTGTAATGGATCCTATACCCCCCCGATGGTGGCATTGTGCAGCAGGATATCCCCATGACTGACACCACTAGATGGCGCCTGCAGACAGGTTTGATACTAAAGGAGTAGTTAATAAAATAAAAAAAAATTTTTAAATCAACTGGTGCCAGAGATTTGCCATTTGTTTATTTAAAAATCTCCAGTCTTCCAGTACTTAACAGCTGCTATATGTCCTGCAGAAAGTGGTGTATTCTAGTCTAAATAACTAACAAAATGGTGCTCAGCAAAATGAGGTTACCAGGTTCTATGAAAAAACACTTAAAGGGGTTATCCAGTGCTACAAAAACATGGCCACTTTCTTCCAGAGACAGCCCCACTCTTGTCTCCAGGTCAGGTGTAGTTTTCATTTAAGCACCATTCACTTCAATGGAACTGAGCAGCAAAACCCTGCCCAAGCTGGAGATAAGAGTGGTGCTGTCTCCAGAAGAAAGTGGCCATGTTTTTTGTAGCGCTGTATAACTCCTTTAACACAAAGCCACTAAGCCCGGTAGACGCGAGGTTAGCCCCACAAGGATATAAAACGTAACTTTTTATAAAGTGATGTTTTTAGAAGCGTGAAGTTAAGTCCATTAGACTGACCGCCCCATCATACACTGTGTATATCTGCCCATCAGGTGCTAATAGAGATAGTCTGCGGCTCACACAGTGTTGCACTCTCTATTAGCACCTGATAGGCAGATATACACAGTGTATGATGGGGCGGTCAGTCTGGTGGTCTTACTTCACGCTTCTCAAAAAACATCACTTTATAAAAAGTTACATTTTATATCCTTGTGGGGCTAATCTCGCGTCTACCGGGCTTAGTGGCCTTTGTGTTTCAGTGTTCTCTCCAGTCTGACACAGTGCTCTCTGCTGCCACCTCTGTCCATGTCAGGAACTGTCCAGAGCAGGAGAGGTTTTCTATGGGGATTTACTACTGCACTGGACAGTTCCTGACATGGACAGAGGTGGCAGCAGAGAGCACTGTGTCAGACTATAAAGAATACACCACTTCCTGCAGAACATACAGCAGTTGATAATCTCTGGCACTTTATGGCATCAGTTTATTTGAATGAAAAAAACATTTGGTGAACTCCCCCTTTAATGTCTCCTCTGGGGGCAGTGCGGTGTCATCTATGTGTCTGTATGTTGTGTACTCCATCCACTTACATGGCCAGACGTCTCTCTCTTCTCTCGTTCTTCTGAGCTTTACGCTGGATCCTACTCTCCATCTTCCTCTCAGCCTCTCGCTGCTTTTCCAGCATTTTTATCTTCTCCCTATTGTACATAACACACAAATCCCCTTATATGTAACTATATAAAGAGAGGGAGACATTAGGACTCTGTACATTTACTGTATTATACACAATCAGGGGTATTCCAAGACTGAGAGTTATCCCTGGTGCACAAGACTGAGGGTTATCCCTGGTGCACGGCAGGATATGCCCTATGACTGCCACCACTAGATGGCGCCTGTGTGCACAGACAGGTTTTATATTAATGTCTCCCCAGGGGGCAGTGCAGTGTCTATATGGCGGTGTCATCTATGTGTCTATGTTGGTGTACACCATACACTTACATGGCCAGACGCTTCTCTTGCTCTTCCTTTTTGCGAGCATGACGCTCCATCTTCTTGTCCATTTTGAGCTGCCTCTCAAAATCTCTTGCCGATTCCTCCCTAAAACACAAATCATTCTATAACACTATAAAGACCAGGAGACATTAGTGGGGGGTCTGAAATCAGAGACCCTCACTGATCAGGAGAATGGGGTCCCCAGTTCTGTGAATGAATAGAACAGGGTACATGGAGCTGACCTTAGAGAACCTTCTAGAAACCCATTCCGGAAGGTTCTCTGCTCTCTAGCCCCAGTGTAAGGGGAGCGCACAGTGTGATGGCGGATAGGAGAGGGTGGGGTCCTACCTGATGGGACGGAGGCGGGGGATCCAAAGGTTCTTTTCTATGTAGCCATCACTGGTAGAGAAGAGAACTGAGGTTAGGAGAACAGAACAGAAATGGAACCTACAGAAATTATTCTATATCCATATATAATGAGGAGTCCGACATACCAGAAAACATGAGGGGCCGAGCGCACCGCGGAGATCCATCTGCAGGAGAAGCCATGGTAAGAAACATAACACAAGTCTCCACAACTAACACAGAAGCCGCCATATTTGTTACTCACATCTCATCCGGTCCCTCGTCCTCATCCTCAATCCTGTTAGAGGGAAGAGAACGAGAATAACGGAGCCGCCCTCACATCTCATCTCTAACTGAGGTAACAACGGCCGCCAGAGGCGCAACCAGAAGGAAGACTTACTTACCAGGGTTTGTTGTCATCTACAGCTAGAAAGGAAGAAACACAGACGAGATTTACTAAGATATTCAGTATAAGTGACATCCAACCCTTCCACCATGATGGTGTGTGAGGGGGGGGGGGGATAGAGGGTAGCGGAGAGGGTGGCAGGATGAATAGCGGCAGAGGGGGTGGCAGGGTGTGACAGGATGGTCGGGGTAATAGCGGGGAGATGGAGGTACTTACATAGCAAGACGCTTTCTGCAGACTATAGGGATAAAACAGAGATAAGTGAGTGCAGGAGGCATTGGGAGGTCTCAGTTGTTTCATTGTATTAGAGATACACACATATATACAGAGGGGTATGTACATATATAATATATACCTCCTCCATATCACTGATGATAGAGATTATATACATACACATACATTGATACAAAGGAATATATACACATTTATCTCTTTCATATCACTGATACATATATACACACACAAATATACACAGTGGGAGATGAGGTTTGTAGAGTCGGGCAGGAGGAGCAGTCAGAGACGGGGACAGAACTTATATTCTAGAACACGGAGGCTCCAATTTATTTATGAAAGTAAAAGTAACACAGCAGCTACAGGGACAAATATAAGACATCCTGCTCTTCTGACCTCTAACAGCTATACAGGAGAGCGGCCACAATACCCCCCAGGATGTCACCTCACACCGTACAGGTCAGAGCTCCGCACACCTCAGCCTGCCCCCTCCCAGGACAGATACGCACACAGCCTCCTCTTATTATTAGGACAGTGATGAGCAGTGGCCTCCTACTGCCTCCTCTTATAAGGCCAGTGATGAATGGCAGCCTCCTCTTATAAGGCCAGTGATGAGCAGCCTCCTCCTCTTATAAGGCCAGTGATGAGCGGCCTCCTCCTCTTATAAGGCCAGTGATGAGTGGTGGCCTCCTCCGGCCTCCTCCGGCCTCCTCCGGCCTCCTACTGCCTCCTCTTATAAGGCCAGTGATGAGCAGCCTCCTCCTCTTATAAGGCCAGTGATGAGTGGTGGCCTCCTCCGGCCTCCTCTTATAAGGCCAGTGATGAGTGGTGGCCTCCTCCTGCCTCCTCTTATAAGGGCGGTGATGAGCGACCTCCAGCACCTGTGCTGACTTGGGCCAGACATGAAAACCTGGACTGGCCAGAAGGGAATGACAGGCCCCACTACCATCCTGCCCGTCATTCCATACAAATCCAGGCCGGTCTCCAGCCACTAGCAGGAGTCCCATAGGAAGTAGTTTGCTCTGGGTCCTCGGCCTTCCTGGATTCCTCCATCTCTCCCCCAGCTTTCCCAGGATGAGACATGGACTGGAGCCAGGTGCACATGTACGACAGGTATCAGGGAGATATATAGCCATCCCCGACCACCAGTCCTCTCACTGTCTCACTACATATATATATACATAGTTAGTTTTGCCGGGACTATCCTGATTTTGAAGGCACAGTTTTGGCGAATTAAAGGAGAACTCCAAAAACTATTTTTTTTAATGTTATTTCATTAGCAAAGTTAGATGAATTCCTAATATACTCTAATTATGGGAAATGCACATATAGGGGGAGATTTATCAAACTGGTGTAAAGTAGAATTGCCTTAGTTGCCCCTAGCAACCAATCAGATTCCACCTTTTATTTTTCAAAGATTCTGTGAGGAATAAAAGGTGGAATCTGATTGGTTGTTAGGGGCAACTGAGCCAGTTCTACCAAATTCCTAATACAGCGGTCCCTCAACATACGATATTAGCGTGCCTTCACACCTACCGACTTGCAGCGTAAATCTTGCTGCAAGTCTGTCAGGTCCTGGCAGTTCACTGTCACTACATACATGCAGCGGTCTGAACGACCACTGCATGTATGTAATTCTGCCGGCCCCTTAACCCCTTCTGCTGCCTGGCTCCCGCTGCGCTCCCGCTCTGTATACATTACCTGTCTCTCGCTGCACAGGGTCGCGGCGTACTGCTCTCCTGCCCGGCCAATCAGTTTGCCACCTGCCCTGACAGAAACCCATAGTGCATTCATCTCCAAACCCCCTCACCCGCCCGCTTGATCCTAAAAGTCTGAACACTAGTGAACACTACCCCCCCTCCCCCCAAACTGACAGTAGACCCAGGTCTTTGTACTAGCCCCCCATACACCCCCGGCCGCCCGACTGCATAAGAAGTAGCAGTAATTGATCAGGTTCGGCAGAAGAGAGGCAGCGGGAACAGCCATAGCCGAGCGCTGCGTGGGAAAGGGCTGCTACTTCTTATGCGATCGGGTGACCGGGGGTGTTTGGGGGGCCAGTGCAAGGACTAGGGGCTCCTGTCAGGGAGGGGGGCGAGCTGGGGGTGGAGGGCTATTCAATACACTGGACAGAACTTCTGACGGAATCCGGGGGGGGGGGGGGGGGGGGGGGGGGGGGGGGGGGGTTTGGTTGATGATTGCACTAGGGGTTTCTGTCAGGGCGGGGAGGCACAGGAATGGCCATTACATGTAATTTCTACATATACTGCGCCCCCTGCTGGATGCTGAAGGTATAGACTGGGAAGTCATGACGTCACGTTTTTTTTAGAGCAAATGTAGCCTGTCTGATCTAAAAAATTGTGGGGAATAGCACTATATGTTATATATATATCGCCCTATATGGTATATATATATATATATATATATATATATATATATATATATATAGAGCACTATATGTTATGTACATAGCCCTATATATATATATATATATATATATATATATAGCCCTGTGTGTGTGTGTGGGGGGGGTCAGATGGGGTAGTGTGTGGAGGGTCAGGTGGGGTAGTGTGTGTGGAGGGTCAGGTGGGGTAGTGTGTGTAGGTGATCAGGTGGGGTAGTGTGTGTGTGCGGGGGGTCAGGTGGGGTAGTGTGTGTGTGCGGGGGGTCAGGTGGGGTAGTGTGTGTGTGTGGGGGGGTCAGGTGGGGTAGTGTATGTGGGGGGGGGGTCAGGTGGGGTAGTGTGTGTGGGGGTCAGGTGGGGTAGTGTGTGTGTGCGGGGGGTCAGGTGGGGTAGTGTGTGTGTGGGGGGGTCAGGTGGGGTAGTGTGTGTGTGTGGGGGGGGGGTCAGGTGGGGTAGTGTGTGTGGGGGTCAGGTGGGGTAGTGTGTGTGTGCGGGGGGTCAGGTGGGGTAGTGTGTGTGTGGGGGGGTCAGGTGGGGTAGTGTGTGTGGGGGGGGGTCAGGTGGGGTAGTGTGTGTGGGGGTCAGGTGGGGTAGTGTGTGTGGTGGTCCGGTGGGGTAGTGTGTGTATGGGTGTGGGTCAGTTGGGGCTGTGTGGGTCAGGTAGTGTAGTGTGTGTGTGTGTGTGTGGGGGGGTCCGATGGTGTAGTGTGTGTGGGTCAGGTGGTGTAGTGTGTGTGTGGGGGCGGGTCAGTTGGAGCTGTGTGTGTGGGTCAGGTGGTGTAGTGTGTGTGGGGGTCCGGTGGTGTAGTGTGTGGGGGGTCCGGTGGGGTAGTGTGTGTGTGTGTGTGGGGGGGGTCAGTTGGGGCTGTGTGTGTGGGTCAGGTGGTGTAATGTATGAGGGGGTCCGGTAGGGTAGTGTTGGTATGTGGGTGGGTCAGGTGGTGTAGGTGGACCGGTGGGGCAGTGTGTGTATGGGGTTGGGGCTGTGTGAGTGGGTCTGGTGGTGTAATGTGTGTGGGGGTCCGGTGGTGTAGTGTGTGTGGGTGGGTCCGGTGGTGTAGTTTGTGTGGGGGTTTGTTAGGGTAGTTTGTGTGGAGGGGTGGGTCAGTTTGGGCTTTGTGGGTGGGTCAGGTGGTGTAGTGTGTGTGGGAGGGTCCGGTGGGGGTAGAGTGTGTATGGGGGAGGGTCAGTTGGGGCTGTGTGGGTGGATCAGGTGGTGTAGTGTGTGTGTGTGTGGGGGGGGGGGGGGTCTGGTGGGGTAGTGTGTGTATGGGGGCGGGTCAGTTGGGGCTGTGTGTGTGTGATCAGTTTTAGAGTGGTATTACATGGGCCGATGGGGGCCCGATAATACCTGTAAACGAAAGCCAATCTGCTAGATCGTCGCTCATTACTGATGTTCTTGCAGCCCTTTTTTAAACTATATACATTACCTATCCACTCTCCAGGGATGCTTCTGCGGTCCGCTTCTCCCTGGGTCCCGCGCGCTCTAGCTTCAGAGTGGCCTGTCAGCTGATCGTGTATTTATTACATGGACTGATAATCGGGCGGATTCGGATGATTATCGTTCCGTGTAATAGTACCCTTAGTTTTAATTTTATTCAGACTATACGCCTTTCGCTGAATTCCTTTTTAAAAAAATTGGCGTACATGGCGGACAAGGATCCCTACCCCTGCCCTATACAATGATAGAGGGGGGTGTATATGATACCTCCTCCATATCACACATAATACCTGCCTGTATACATATATACACACCTATATAATGATACAGAGGGGTGTACACATATATACAGTATACAGTATATCTCCTCCATATCATACATAATACCTGTCTGTATATATACACCTATACAATGATAGAGGGGGGTGTATATGATACCGCCTCCATATCACACATAATACCTGCCTGTATACATATATACACACCTATACAATGATACAGAGGGGTGTACACATATATTCAGTATATCTCCTCCATATCATACATAATACCTGTCTGTGTATATACACCTTAATACAATGATACAGGGGGGGTGTATACATATATGGTATGTATAGCGGGAGCAGCACTCGTGCAGATAAGTTCTTGTGGGGGGTGCCAGCAGTGTGTCCAGCTATGTAGACAAGGAGAGGAATAAGCCTGTCTGTTTGATTTCATCTGGAGTGCCGTGGTGGTTTACCTTGTCTATATATATATATATATATATATATATATATATACATTTATACAATGATACAGAGGGGTAGTATAGAAATAAATATATAATAGTAGATACCCCCATCTATATATACCTGTACAATGCTACAGAGGGGTATAAATATATATATATATATATATATATATATATATATATATATATATATATATATATATATATAAAATGTATGTACCTATACAGTGATAGAGAGGCATATATATACTTATACAATGATCCAGAGGGTGAAAGAAAAAATAATAATATATACATTTATAACAGGGCAGCTCAACAGAAATAGAGGGGGAGACCACCAGGGGGCAGCAACACAAACACACAGCTGTTACAGTACCTGGGGGAAGATTTATGGTGCTGCACTATACTAGGATTCTGCTTGTTGCCCATAGCAACCAATCACAGATCTGCTTTTACTTCTCACACTGCTTTGGTAATATGAAATATTGGTTGCTATGGACCTGTGATTGGTTGCTATGGAGCTGAGATTGGGTTTATGTGATGTGGTTTGTGTGTGTGATGGTGGCAGCGCCCCCTATAGGCTGACACATGACTGCAGTGAACACAGTGTGAACAGGCTCTTACCTTCATATCCAACATCATGCGTGATCTGTATTCCTCAATTATATAAGAACACGAGAACCTGAAGAAGAAGCCAGAAACCTCTTATTCTATGGATCTACTGGATCTCCAACAAATGTAAGTTCTATTGGGAGAGATTTGGGGGCGCAGGGGGCTCAGTATAGGGCGGGGGAGGGGCAGAGGATGGGGGCAATAAGGAGATACTTACACTGCGACTCCTACTCCAACTCTGAGGAGTTTCGAGCTCTGCAGCAGCTTATATCACCTAGGTGATGTCATAATGTGCTGCTGAGGTCACTCTGTGATGTCACAAAGGCCTACATTGTGCTGGGGAGAAAGCAGAGAGCCAATCAGAGAACAGATCATTGCTAGGTGTGATAGATAGATAGATAGATAGATAGATAGATAGATAGGAGATAGATAGATAGATAGATAGATAGATAGATAGATAGATAGATAGATAGATAGGAGATAGATAGATAGATAGGAGATAGATAGGAGATAGATAGATAGATAGATAGATAGATAGATAGATAGATAGATAGGAGATAGATAGATAGGAGATAGATAGATAGATAGATAGATAGATAGATAGATAGATAGATCGATCGGAGAGATAGTACCTCTTTAAGGGCATGTTCATACTTCATCCTTTGTGGATTTGATGCTGCCGATTACATCTATTGAAATAAATAGCTAATAATCGCAGCATGAAATCCAGAGTGGAGTAAGTACATTTGGCTGCATCCTGACCATTCGCCTCCATCTGTGAACCAGTGCTGTGTTCTTGCCCCCCGGGTGAAAAGTTGCCATCCTGCCCCTTATATTGCTGGTTATATGATAGTAGTATACACCTGCCCCTTATATTGCTGGTTATATGATAGTAGTATACACCCCCCCCCCCCCCCTTATATTGCTGGTTATATGATAGTAGAATACATACTCCCCCTTATATTGCTGGTTATATGATAGTAGTATACACCCCCCTTATATTGCTGGTTATATGATAGTAGAATACATACTCCCCCTTATATTGCTGGTTATATGATAGTAGTATACACCCCCCTTATATTGCTGGTTATATGATAGTAGAATACATACTCCCCCTTATATTGCTGGTTATATGATAGTAGTATACACTCCCCCCTTATATTGCTGGTTATATGATAGTAGTATACACCCCCCCCCCCCTTATATTGCTGGTTATATGGTAGTAGTATACAACCGCCCCGTATATTGTTGGTTATATGATAGTAGTATACACCCCCCCCCCCCCCTTAAGTGGCGGGTTATATGATAGTAGTATACACCCGCCCCTTATATTGTTGGTTATATGATAGTAGTATACACCCCCCCCCCCCTTAAATGGCGGGTTATATGATAGTAGTATACACCCGCCCCTTATATTGCTGGTTATATGATAGTAGTATACACCCGCCCCTTATGTTGTTGGTTATATGATAGTAGTATACACCCCCCCTCCCCCTTATATTGCTGGTTATATGATAGTAGTATACACCCCACCCCCCTTATATTGCTGGGTATATGATAGTAGTATACACCCCCCCCCCCCCTTATATTGCTGGTTATATGGTAGTAGTATACACCCGCCCCTTATATTGTTGGTTATATGATAGTAGTATACACCCCCCCCCCCCTTATATTGCTGGTTATATGATAGTAGTATACAGCCTTCCCCCCCTATATTGCTGGTTATATGATAGTAGTATACACCCCCCCTCCCCCTTATATTGCTGGTTATATGGTAGTAGTATATACCCCCCTTATATTGTTGGTTATATGATAGTAGTATACACCCCCCCCCTTATATTGCTGGTTATATGATAGTAGTATACACCCCCCCTCCCCCTTATATTGCTGGGTATATGATAGTAGTATATACCCCCCTTATATTGTTGGTTATATGATAGTAGTATACACCCCCCCCCTTATATTGCTGGTTATATGATAGTAGTATACACCCCCCCCCCTTATATTGCTGGTTATATGATAGTAGTATACCCCCCCCCTTATATTGCTGGTTATATGGTAGTAGTATACACCCCCCTTATATTGCTGGTTATATGATAGTAGTATACACTCCCCCCTTATATTGCTGGTTATTTGATAGTAGTATACCCCCCCCCCCCCTTATATTGCTGGTTATATGGTAGTAGTATACAACCGCCCCGTATATTGTTGGTTATATGATAGTAGTATACACCCCCCGTTATATTGTTGGTTATATGATAGTAGTATACACCCGCCCCTTATATTGTTGGTTATATGATAGTAGTATACACCCCCCCTCCCCCTTATATTGCTGGTTATATGATAGTAGTATACACCCCCCCCCCCCTTATATCGCTGGGTATATGATAGTAGTATACACCCCCCCCCCCTTATATTGCTGGTTATATGGTAGTAGTATACACCCCCCCCCTTATATTGCTGGTTATATGATAGTAGTATACAGCCCCCCCCCTTATATTGCTGGTTATATGATAGTAGTATACACCCCCCCTCCCCTTTATATTGCTGGTTATGTGATAGTAGTATACACCCCCCCCCTTATATTGCTGGTTATATGGTAGTAGTATACACCCCCCCCTTATATTGCTGATTATATGATAGCAGTATACAGCCCCCCCCCTTATATTGCTAGTTATATGATAGTAGTATACCCCCCCCCTTATATTGCTGGTTATATGATAGTAGTATACACCCTCCCCTTATATTGCTGGTTATATGATAGTAGTATACACCCCCCCCCCCCCTTATATTGCTGGTTATATGATAGTAGTATACACCCCCCTCCCCTTATATTGCTGGTTATATGGTAGTAGTATACCCCCCCCCTTATATTGCTGAATATATGATAGCAGTATACAGCCCCCCCCCCCCCCCTTATATTGCTGGTTATATGATAGTAGTGTACACCCCGCCCCCCTTATATTGCTGGTTATATGATAGTAGTATACACCCCTCCCCCCTATATTGCTGGTTATATGATAGTAGTATACACCCCTCCCCCTTATATTGCTGGTTATATGTTAGTAGTACATAGCTCCCAACCTTCCCGGATTCCGCGGGACAGTCCCGTTTTCAGGGTGCTGTCCCGCGGTCCCGGAACGGCACCCAGTGTCCCGCATTATATGTGGCCCCACCAAAAAAACAATAAACCAGTATCTCACCTGTCCGCCGGTCCCAGCAGCTCCTCTCCCGGCAGAGCGCGCACTCCCATCATCCTCCGGAGCGGGCAGCGGGGTATACAGACACTGACTGTGCCGGGAGTGACCTGCAGCCTCTGTCATGAATTGCTTCTGGCACAGTCAGTGTCTGTATAACCCGCTGCCCGCCCCGGAGGATGACGGGAGTGCGCGCTCTGCCGGGAGAGGAGCTGCTGGGACCGGAGGACAGGTGAGTTACTGGTTTATTGTTTTTCTGGTCGGGCCACACAAATGGGGGGATTGGCTACTATGTGGGGCGCTATATGGGGGATTGGCCACTATATGGGGGGATTGGCTACTATGTGGGGCACTATATGGGGGATTGGCTACTATGTGGGGCACTATATGGGGGATTGGCTACTATGTGGGGCACTATATGGGGGATTGGCTACTATGTGGGGCACTATATAGGGGATTGGCTACTATGTGGGGCACTATATGGGGGATTGGCTACTATGTGGGGCACTATATGAGGGGATTGGCTACTATGTGGGGCACTATATGGGGGATTGGCTACTATGTGGGGCACTATATGGGGGATTGGCTACTATGTGGGGCACTATATGAGGGGATTGGCTACTATGTGGGGCATATATGGGGCATTGGCTACTATGTGGGGCACTATATGGGGGATTGGATACTATGTGGGAAACTATATGGGGGATTGGCTACTATATGAGGGATTGGCTACTTTGTGGGGCACTATATGGGGGATTGGATACTATGTGGGGCACTATATGGGGGATTGGCTACTATATGGGGGATTGGCTACTATGTGGGGCACTATATGGGGGATTGGCTACTATGTGGGGCACTATATGGGGGCATTGGCTACTATGTGGGGCACTATATGGGGGCATTGGCTACTATGTGGGGCACTATATGGGGCATTGGCTACTATGTGGGGCACTATATGGGGGAATTGGCTACTATGTGGGGCACTATATTGGGGCATTTGCTACTATGTGGGGCACTATATGGGGGCATTGGCTACTATGTGGGGCACTATATGGGGGCATTGGCTACTAATGTGGGGCACTATATTGGGGCATTGGATACTATGTGGGGCACTATATGAGGGCATTGGCTACTATGTGGGGCACTATATAGGGGCATTGGATACTATGTGGGGCACTATATGGGGGAATTGGCTACTATGTGGGGCACTATATGGGGGCATTGGATACTATGTGGGGCACTATATGGGGGATTGGATACTATGTGGGCACTATTGGGGGGATTGGATACTATGTGGGGCACTATTAGGGGGATTGGGTACTATGTGGGGCACTATATAGGGGGATTGGATACTATGTGGGGCACTATTGGGGGGATTGGATACTATGTGGGGCACTATTGGGGGGATTGGATACTATGTGGGCACTATTGGGGGGATTGGTTACTATGTGGGGCACTATTGGGGGATTGGATACTATGTGGGGCATATATGGAGATTGGCTACTATGTGGGGCACTATATGGGGATTGGCTACTTTGTGGGGCACTATATAGGGGCATTGGCTAGTATGTGGGGTACTATACAGGGGCATTGGATACTATGTGGGGCACTATTGGGGGGATTGGATACTATGTGGGGCACTATATGGGGATTGGATACTATGTGGGCAATATTGGGGGGATTGGATACTATGTGGGGCACTATAATGGGGGATTGGATACTATATCGGGCACTATTCAGTCAGCAGCATGTGGTGACTGTAGGGGAGTGGCTATGGAGGGTCACTATGGGGGTGTGGCTATGGAGGATCGCTATGGGGGCGTGGCTATGGAGGGTCATATGGGGGCGTGGCTATGGGGACCGCGGCGCACATGTCCCTCTTTGCTCTTTGCAAAAGTTGGGAGGTATGGTAGTATACAACCACCCACCCCCATGTTGCTGGTTATATGATAGTAGTATACACTCCCCCCCCTTATATTGATGGGTATATGGTAGTAGTATACACCCGCCCCTTATATTGCTGGTTATATGATAGTAGTATACACCCGCCCTTCTTATATTGCTGGTTATATGGTAGTAGTATACACCCCCCCCCCTTTATATTGCTGGTTATAAGATAGTTTTATACACCCCCCTTTATATTGCTGGTTATGTGGTAGTAGTATACCCCCCCCCCTTTATATTGCTGGTTATATGGTGGTAGTATACCCCCCCCCTTTTTGCAGGTTATATGGTAGTAGTATATACCCCCCCCCCCTCTTATATTGCTAGTTATATGATAGTAGTATAGACCCCCCCTTGTATTGCTGGTTATATGATTTTAGTATACACCCCTTATATTGCTAGTTATATGATAGTAGTATAGACCCCCCTTATATTGCTGGTTATATGATAGTAGTATACAGTCCCCCCCCCCCTTATATTGCTGGTTATATGATAGTAGTATAGACCCCCCTTATATTGCTAGTTATATGATAGTAGTATACACCCCTCCCCCTTTTATTGCTGGTTATATGATAGTAGTATACACCCGCCCCTTATATTGCTGGTTATATGGTAGTAGTATACACCCACCCCTTATATTGATGGTTATATGATAGTAGTATACACCCGCCCCTTATATTGATGGTTATATGATAGTAGTATACACCCCCCTTTATATTGCTGGTTATATGATAGTAGTATACACCCCTCCCCCTTATATTGCTGGTTATATGATAGTAGTATACACCCGCCCTCCATGTTGCTGGTTATATGATAGTAGTATACACCCCCCCTATATTGATGGTTATATGATAGTAGTATAGACCCCCCTTTATATTGCTGGTTATATGATAGTAGTATACACCCGCCCCTTATATTGCTGGTTATATGATAGTAGTATACACCCGCCCCTCATATTGATGGTTATATGATAGTAGTATAGACCCCCCTTTGTATTGCTGGTTATATGATAGTAGTATACACCCCTCCCCCTTATATTGCTGGTTATATGATAGTAGTATACACCCGCCCCTCATATTGATGGTTATATGATAGTAGTATACACCCCCCCTATATTGATGGTTATATGATAGTAGTATATACACTCGCCCCTTATATTGCTGGCTATATGATAGTAGTATACAGCCCCCGCCCCCTTATATTGCTGGTTATATGATAGCAGTATACAGCCCCCCTCCCCTTTATATTGCCGGTTATATGTTAGTAGTGTACCCCCCCCCCCCTTTGTATTGCTGGTTATATGATAGTAGTATACACCCGCCCCTTATATTGCTGGTTACATGATAGTAGTATACACCCTCCCCCCTTATATTGCTGGTTATATGATAACGGGGGGTTGGCTACAAAGGGCAGCAGGGATGCAGCACAGGTCTGCTGGAGGAGAGGGGAGCTGGTGAGAGCATCTCCCCCAGTATATGCTCTATCCCATCTACTGGCCGCCGGCACTGTCACACCATACAGATAATGAGAGCTCCGGTGCAGGTACGGGAGAGAGACCACCGGGATGATAATGATTCTCACTATCCTGGTGGTCTCTCTCCCATCCTGCATCGGAGCTGTTACAAGAGTTTACCAATTAAAGCAAATGTACCATCACATAAATAGAACAGCGCCGACGTGGGGAAGCTGTTGCTTCAGTCCTTTTTTTGAAATGCGTCATGGTTGGAGCTAAAGCACTGGAGGCAGCCCGGCCCCCTGTAGGAGGGAACCCCCGCCCCTCTGTGACATGGCTCTATTGATTCTAATGGAACCGCGTCACAGAGGGGTGGGGTTTATCACACTGGGGGAGGGCCGGTGTAGCAGGCCAGATTAACCCCCGTCCAGGTATAAAATGGCCTAGCCCAGAGTATACTCCGGGGTATAAAATAGCCTAGGCCAAACTATACCCCTCCAGGCCAGAATATACCCCAGGGTATAAAATAGCCTAGACCAAACTATACCCTGGGGTGTAACATAGCCTAGACCAGAGTATACCCATCCAGGCCAGAATATATCCATCTAATGTCGAACCAGGCCACAGTATACCCCGGGGGATAAACTATATACCTGGGGGTGTAAAAGAGCCGAGGCCATGCTATATCTCTCCGGGCCATAACGTTATTACTTCACTGGTTTTCTCACCCCTGGCCCAGGCCCCAGTACACCCCAGGGCATATATTTTCATACCCAGGGGTATAATATAGACTAGGCCATACTATAAACCTGGGGACAGTCTAGCCCAGGCCACAATATACCCTGCCAGACTATATCCCTCCCAAGTTATCATGTCACTGTTTTTCTCAGTGCTGACCCAGGCTACAGTATACCCCAGGGGATATGTTCTATACCAGGGGGTGTAAAATAGCCTAGGCCAGAATATATCCCTCTAGGTCATCATGTTATCACTGTTTTTTTCACTTCATCTCCAATTTTTTTTATTACACTTGGACACACAGCTGCTTCCTCTAGTTGAGAAATACATGACATGGGAAAGCTGATCCCTCCATTACCTCTACCCCCTCCCCCCCTTCCAACATACCACCCCCCCCCCCCACCCCCATCCTTCCCAAAAAAGAAGACAAAGACCTGGCTCTTTGGAAAAGTTTTGGCCACAGCAGCCAAATTTTATTAACAAACGTACAAAAAACATAAACATTATGCAAAAATGATACTGCCACTACTACCCCCCCCAGCTATCTAAAACCCAGAACGGGAAGGAGGTCCTTGAGGCTAAAACTATAACCGGCCACCCATAACTGTGCCACAAAATATCTGGCTATTACCACTCATTTCCGACCCCCAGCCGGTTCCCCCAGGCTCAGGAGCCCTACCGCAAGTCCAATGGCACTGGCCGATTATCCACAAACCATTACTCCCCGGGACACCACCCAGTCAGGAGCCCAGCCTCCTCCAAGACCCCCGATAATCCTTAATAAAATGAGGGGGAATGGGGGTGCACCTCACCTCGTGTACCCCCCTTATACTCAATTTTTCCAACCCCAAGGACCCCCTAACCCGCCAGCAGCTGCTATGACAAAATGACAATCCAACCCTCACCCCGAACTAACCCAACCACGACCCATACAATCCTGCTGTCCCCAACTAAGGGAGGGAGGGCGGGACTCTTCACTGCTGCTCCGCATGTGCTGACCAGATACAGGAAGAGCCAGTAATATATATACCCTCCCCTGACTCCCTTACCCCTCCCCTTAGCAACTCCTGCTCAGCCAGCCAGTTCTCAAGTTAACCCCTTTCGTGCCAGCTCCCCTGTCATGCTGGCCTCCCTTAACTCTGTTGCGTCCGGCCTTCTCTGTACAGTGCTTACACTGAACTGACAGTAGATGGCGCTGTCCCATCACTGCATCATCTGCACTATTTAAGCAGCAGGAGGTTTTACGGGCTGTGCAAAATTTTACAGTTGTTGCGCAAATATCATCATTAGACGCAAGTGCCTTGATACATCTTGTAAAATTTATTGCACTATTTATGCATTTTTTGCAGTCCGTTTTTTTTTTTCATCCTTTTTTGCAACAAAAAAAAATGGATTGAAAAAACGGATCAAAACGCATCATTTTTTAGTGTACACAAAAATGCGGTCAACCACAGTATTTGTGTACGCTAAAAAAAGATGCATTTTTATCCGTTTTTTTATTATGGAATGGAAAAGCAAGATTCGCCCTGTAGTCAAAATTACCTAGAAAGGGCCCTGCCCCGGGGTATAAAATAGCCTAGGCCAAAATATACCCAGGGTATAATCTAGCCTAGGCCATTTTAGCCCCGGGTATAGTCTGGGCTGGGGTATATTCTGGCCTGTTACACTGGCTCGCCTCCACTGCTTCAGCCTAGGCCAGTCCTCGGTAATAGACCGACGGCGTGCGCAGGAATCGGTACGCAGTTTAAAAACAGGACCATGGCACCAGCTTTCCTGCGCCGTTCTATTTATGTGCTTTAATTAACCTGATGATACATTAGTTTTAAAGGGGTTATCCAGTGCTACATGGCCACTTTCTTTCAGAGACAACACGACTCTTGTCTCCAGTTTGTAATTAAGCTCCATTCACTTCAATGGAACTGAGCAGCAAAACCTACACCCAAACTGGAGACAAGATCGGGGCTGTCTCTGGAAGAAAGTGGCCATGTTTTTGTAGCACTGGATAACCTCTTTAAAGCAGAATTCAGTACTGCATGTATTGTACACAGCCAGCCATGATATGTGGGGAGGATGTGGTATGTGGCTGCTGGGGGTTTGACTGCCAGGGCCGATTTTCAGTCTCAGTCCATCCCCGGCTATTTGGCCCCCCTATGCAGTGCCATGCAGATTGCAGACCTAAGGTAGAAGCTGCATACAGTACCATCTACACTATGTGTACCCCTCACATAGTACCAGTGTGGTGACCCCCAGTTTGGAGGTACGGCCGGTCACTTGCCAGACGGTAGAGTGTGACGCCAAGTCTATGGTGGTTGGCCGAGATATAGCCTTGCCCAGTGATGGTAATTTGTCGTGACGCCAGTGCCGGTTGGGCACACAGGTGTGGTGGCACACCTGCTTTTATTTTACAGGCCTGGCTATACCTTGTTCCCCTGTGGACAGTGAGCTGCTGGGCTGTTGTGGGGTCCCTTGGGTACTTATCACTGTGCTCCGGACTGGAGTAGTGACCCACCCGGAATATTGGTACTGCCACCCACATAAAGGGGAGATGACCCAAGGAGTGTGTGTGTGTGCCGGTGCTTAGCAAGAAATCACAGAGTCTCTTTAGTATAAATATAAGTCAGTTTACTCTGGAGACCTTTGGGAATGTGCAGCAGGTCATACAGCTTTTTCTTGACACAACACTTTACACTTGACAAGTCACTTGAGACGTTACTATCCAAATCTGCACTGAGTGTAGAAAAGAGTAGTACCATCGTGCTGACTGAGTTGCGTGATGAGAGTTAGAAAGGAGGATCAGAGAATCAGAGAGGAGGATGTCGAGAGAGTCCCAACCCAAGTAATACTGTGCTCTGCCGAGACTTTGGAGGTAGAAATAGAAGAATACTTTAGAGTAGAGAGAATACTTGTGCCTGTGTTTTGACTCTTTGGTCTTTGCACCACCTATTGCCCACAAGTGTCGAGTGACCCGTCCTAGAGGGTGAGCCCCAAGACCTTTTTACCTGGGATGAGAGGAATGCTGTGGGTTCCCGGCTTACACCCGCGCTGCGAGATAGAGTTCATAGGCTTCTAGCAACTTTGCTCTATCTGGATCAGTTCCTTGACTTTTCTATGGATGCACTTACTAGACATTGCTCCCCAGGGCCAGTTTTAGACTAAATGTGGCCCTGGGCAAAGTTGAAGGTGGGGCCCCAAATGCTTAAAATATTTTAGAAACAATTTAAGGTCCCCATACACTTTTGTCAGTGGTACCCCCTGCTCGTGGACGGTTCAGCTATTACAAGGCCAGATATTCTGGATAAGTTAGCGCCAATCTAGCCGATCTTGCTTACAGAACCTATTAGACAGCTCAATTATGTCCGTGCATCCCTTGCTTCATATAGTAAATAATAAAGCTACTTACCTCATCATGTTCCTCAGTGTCCTCAGGCCTTGTCTGTGCGACACTTCTGGTCAGCACAGCTGCAGCTCTCACTTCTGGTCCCCTCTCTGAAGTAACAGGCCAATGACTGACCGAGACAGGACACCACTAGGCCAGTAATGGGCAGAGACAGGACACCACCAGGCCAGTGATGGGCTGAGACAGGACACCCCCGGGCCAGTGATGGGCTGAGACAGGACAACCCCGGGCCAGTGATGGGCTGAGACAGGACACCACCAGGCCAGTGATGGGCTGAGACAGGACACCAACAGGCCAGTGATGGGCTGAGACAGGACACCCCCGGGCCAGTGATGGGCTGAGACAGGACACCCCCGGGCCAGTGATGGGCTGAGACAGGACACCCCCGGGCCAGTGATGGGCTGAGACAGGACACCCCCGGGCCAGTGATGGGCTGAGACAGGACACCCCCGGGCCAGTGATGGGCTGAGACAGGACACCCCCGGGCCAGTGATGGGCTGAGACAGGACACCCCCGGGCCAGTGATGGGCTGAGACAGGACACCCCCGGGCCAGTGATGGGCTGAGACAGGACAGCACCAGGCCAGTGATGGGCTGAGACAGGACACCCCTGGGCCAGTAATGGGCTGAGACAGGACACCCCCGGGCCAGTGATGGGCTGAGACAGGACACCCCCGGGCCAGTGATGGGCTGAGACAGGACACCCCCGGGCCAGTGATGGGCTGAGACAGGACACCCCCGGGCCAGTGATGGGCTGAGACAGGACACCCCCGGGCCAGTAATTGGCTGAGACAGGACACCCCCGGGCCAGTAATGGGCTGAGACAGGACACCCCCGGGCCAGTGATGGGCTGAGACAGGACCCAACCAGGCCAGTGATGGGCTGAGACAGGACACCCCCGGGCCAGTGATGGGCTGAGACAGGACACCCCCGGGCCAGTGATGGGCTGAGACAGGACACCCCCGGGCCAGTGATGGGCTGAGACAGGACAGCACCAGGCCAGTGATGGGGGCTGTTACTTCAGAGATGGGACCAGAAGTTAGAGCTGCAGCTGCGCTGACCGGGGAATACCACAGACAAGGCCTGAGGACACTGGGAACGTGATCAGGTAAGTAATAGCTTTATTATTTTAAAGACATAATTATCAGCCATTGGCCGCGCTACCTGTAGCGATGATTTTTGTCAAAAGACAACGATCATCTGATCGGCTCTTCAGCTGATCATTGTCCTTATTACATGGAGAAATATCAGCCTGATTCAGACAAGTATTGGTCCATGTATTAGGGCCCTTAGTCATAGTCATTTCAGAAGGTTACAGGTCAGGACTGCTCACACATAAAAACTAGTTATATAATAATAATTTTTATTTATATAGCGCCAACAGATTCCGCAGCACTTTACAATTCTGGGGGTACATACATAGACAGAAATCAGACATTATAGAGAAATACATATAGTTATCCATACAAGAGGAGTGAGGTCCCTGCTCGCATGCATGAGCTTACACACTATCGGTGCATTGTTTTTTAAAAAAAAAAAATATATTGTTATCTCAGGACTAAATATAACCTCCATACTGTTATGGAAGAAAACGCACACATGTAAAGACCAATATTATAACCACTGCATGACCACAACATAATGACTCTATATACACTATATACAGACCAATGTTACCGCCATAGAGTGACCACCACATAATGACCGTATATACAGACCAATATTACCGCCATAGAGTGACCGCTATAAAATGACTTTGGTATTTTCGTTCGAATACCAAGCAGTTCCAGTTTCAAAGCGTTCAAAAACCGAGGTATTACTGTAAATATATTCTCCACCCTCCTCTTCATTAGGAATGCTCCAGGCAGATTGCTTCCTATTCCCCACCTGTATCAGCCCGGCACATGGGCTGGATCGTTAAGACACCTGTGCAAAGCTCAAACAGCAGTAAATGTTCCTGGATCATTCCTAATGATGAGGAGGGTTGGGAGGAAGGACAAAGAGGTGGTGCCAGCCTAATGCATATACAAATGTAAGCCCCGGCTGTTAGACACAGCGCTGCAAGATTAAAAGTTGTTCCTATGACAATAACTGCATCCCCTGCCGAACGGACCCCAGGACAGATCTTGGATTAAAAGCAGCTATCCGAAGGTACAAGTGGTTTGGGGGGTCAGATTGTGGGTACAGAGTCGCTTTAAGGGAAATAGCCCTATATGTGCATTTCCCATAATTAATGTACATTACGAATTTGTCTAACTTTCCGTAAGTAATAACATATTAAAAATGCTTTTGGCCAGAGTTTTCCTTTAATCTTAAAAGTACAGGCTTTTACGAAGGGCGTAACCAAGAAACAACCATGGTGGGACACCACACCTGCCTATCCAGTGCCCTCTATGTGTACCCCTCACACAGTACCAGCCTAGACCTGCCCTTATACAGTACCATTTACACTATGTGTACCCTTCACACAGTATACACCTCACTACCACTAACACCCACTAGGCCGATCTAATAGTATAGGTGTACCTTATAGACTAATACAGTGGTGCCTTGAATTACGAGCATAATTCGTTCCGGGTCCCCGCTTGTAATCCAAATCCACTCTTAAACCAAAGCAGATTTTCCCATAAGAAATCATAGAAATGCAGACAATTGGTTCCACACCCCAAAAATAATGATTTATTATTCTGAATATAATGTAAAACTAATGAAACATTCAGAAACAGCAGAATATGTGATATTATAAGTTACTATACAGGAATGGATGGGAAACACAAGGGCTGACAGAGACTGCAGGAAGCAGGAAGGAATGAGCAGGGCAGATGTGGGCACATACATGCAGCATCTCTGTCCGGGGAGAGAGGGGTTACAGCTATGGAGAGATTACCTCCACAGTCCTGTCCCCTGATGCAAGCCCCAGCCTGAAGTGGATCTGCTATGATTTGGAAGGTGAGGGAGACTTCCTGGGTCAGAGTACAGAGCTGTAGACCCTGCTGTGCAGACCATGCCCCTCCCCCCACTCCCCCTCCTACCCAGTACAGGGAGCTCTTACACCAAAGCAATGCTCTTAAACCAAGTCACAATTTTGAAAAACTGTGAGCTCTTAAACCAAAACGCTCCTAAACCAAGGTACTACTGTATAATAGTATAGATGTTCCCTGTATCCCTATATGCTGATCTAATAGTACAAGTGTGCCCTATATATATCCTATAGTATACATTTAGGGCCAGAAATATTTGGACAGTGACACAATTTTGGCGAGTTGGGCTCTGCATGCCACCACATTGGATTTGAAATGAAACCTCTACAACAGAATTCAAGTGCAGATTGTAACGTTTAATTTGAAGGGTTGAACAAAAATATCTGATAGAAAATGTAGGAATTGTGCACATTTCTTTACAAACACTCCACATTTTAGGAGCTCAAAAGTAATTGGACAAATAAACATAACCCAAACAAAATATATTTTTTTCAATATTTTGTTGCCTCACTGCCTTAAGTCTGGAACCCATGGACATCCCCAAACGCTGGGTTTCCTCCTTCTTAATGCTTTGCCAGGACTTTACAGCCGCAGCCTTCAGGTCTTGCTTGTTTGTGGGTCTTTCCGTCTTAAGTCTGGATTTGAGCAAGTGAAATGCATGCTCAATTGGGTTAAGATCTGGTGATTGACTTGGCCATTGCAGAATGTTCCACTTTTTTGCACTCATGAACCCTTGGGTAGCTTTGGCTGTATGCTTGGGGTCATTGTCCATCTGTACTATGAAGCGCCGTCCGATCAACTTTGCAGCATTTGGCTGAATCTTGGCTGAAAGTATATCCCGGTACACTTCAGAATTCATCCGGCTACTCTTGTCTGCTGTTAAGTCATCAATAAACACAAGTGACCCAGCGCCATTGAAAGCCACGCATGCCCATGCCATCACGTTGCCTCCACCATGTTTTACAGAGGATGTGGTGTGCCTTGGATCATGTGCCGTTCCCTTTCTTCTCCAAACTTTTTTCTTCCTATCATTCTGGTACAGGTTGATCGTTGTCTCATCTGTCCATAGAATACTTTTCCAGAACTGAGCTGGCTTCTTGAGGTGTTTTTTTGGCAAATTCTGTCTATTTTTGGAATTGATGAATGGTTTGCATCCAGATGTGAACCCTTTGTATTTACTTTCATGCAGTCTTCTCTTTACTGTTGACTTAGAGACAGATACACCTACTTCCCTGAGAGTGTTCTGGACTTCAGTTGATGTTGTGAACGGGTTCTTCTTCACCAAAGAAAGTATGCGGCGATCATCCACCACTGTTGTCTTCCGTGGACGCCCAGGCCTTTTTGAGTTCCCAAGCTCACCAGTCAATTCCTTTTTTATCAGAAAGTACCCGACTGTTGATTTTGCTACTCCAAGCATGTCTGCTATCTCTCTGATGGATTTTTTCTTTTTTTTCAGCCTCAGGATGTTCTGCTTCACCTCAATTGAGAGTTCCTTTGACTGCATGTTGTCTGGTCACAGCAACAGCTTACAAATGCAAAACCACACACCTGGAATCAACCCCCGACCTTTTACCCACTTCATTGATTACAGGTTAACGAGGGAGACGCCTTCAGAGTTCATTGCAGCCCTTAGAGTCCATTGTCCAATTACTTTTGGTCCCTTGAAAAAGAGGAGGCTATGCATTACAGAGCTATGATTCCTAAACCCTTTCTCTGATTTGGATGTGGAAACTCTCATATTGCAGCTGGGAGTGTGCACTTTCAGCCCATATTATATATAATTGTATTTCTGAACATGTTTTTGTAAACAGTTAAAATAACAAAACTTGTGTCACTGTCCAAATATTTCTGGCCCTAACTCTAAGTGTGCCTTATATACTGATCGAATAGTATGGGTGTGCCCTATATACATCCTATAGTATAGGTGTGCCATATATACTGATTTAATAGTATGGGTGTGCCTAATGGATTGATTCTATAGTATGGGTGTGCCCCATAGACTGATCATATAGTTTAGGTGTGCCCTATAGACTCATCTAATGGTATGGGCATGCCCTATGGATTAATCCTATAGTATGGGTGTGCCCTATAGACTTGGCTAATAGTATAGTTGTGCCCTATAAACTAATTCAATAGTATGGATGTGCCCTATATACTGATCCTATAGTATGGATGTGCCCTATATACTGATCCTATAGTATGGGTGTGCCCTATAGACTCATCTAGTAGTATGGGTGTACCCTATAGACTGGTCTAATAGTATATGTGTGTCCTATACACTGATCATATAGTATAGTTGTGCCCTATAGTGTATCTCAGCCTATGATATATTTATTAAGGATTTGGGGCAGTCAATGCCTGTGACTGACGGGACCAGGGGAGCAAGGGGAGCACCACGAGTGAGAAAGGGGCAGGTAGTGTCTCTGGATTGGTGGGAGGGCAGGATACTCCCAAAATAAAGGGGCCCGTGGAGAGAGTAAGCGAATAAAATAAAAAGGAATTAAGGTACTCACGGTCAGCGCTGTCCACATAGAGAAGTGGTCGAAAGATTTAGAGGTCAGTATTTACTCTGCTGGAAGGGAAGTTCTACACATGGCTGTAGTAGATACTGACTTCTAAATCTTTCGGCCACTTCTCTATGTGGACAGCGCTTACCGTGAGTACCTTAATTACTTTTTATTTTATTCACTATATAATATAGGCCTCCTGGGTGCTACAGCTGTTTGGGGTCCAGGCAGTGGCCACGAAGGGGGGGCCCGTGGGGCCCTCCCGATCAATCACTTGTGACCGCAAGCATTGTTTTTCTTGCGGTCACAAGAGTCCGGCTCCGTCTTCCCCCGGCAGCGCGCGCATCCCATAGCTCCCTGGGCGCCTTGGGCCCTGACTTCCGGTTCCAGCGCGCAGGGAGATCTGGGATGCGCGCGCTGCCGGGGATAAGACGTGACGCCCCCGGCAGCCGCGCAGCAGCCGGGGACAGACCAGGAGGAGTGAGGATCAACGTGGGAGCGCGTTGTCAGGTGAGTTAAGTTTTGTTTTGTTTTTTATCAGCCTGCACGGGTGGGGGGAAAGAGGGGGCCTCTATGAGGGTGGGGGGAAAGAAGTGGGGCATCTATGAGGGTGGGGGGAAAGAGGGGGGCATCTATGAGGGTGGGGGGAAAGAGCGGGACATCTATGAGGGTGGGGGGAAAGGGGGGGCATCTATGAGGGTGGGGGAAAGAGGGGGGCATCTATGAGGGTGGGGGGAAGGAGGGGGGCATCTATGAGGGTGGGGGGAAAGGGGACCATCTATGAGGGTGGGGGGGAAGAGGGGGGCATCTATGAGGGTGGGGGGAAAGAGGGGGCCATCTATGAGGGTGGGGGGGGAAAGATGGGGCCATCTATGAGGGTGGGGGAAAAGAGGGGGGCATCTATGAGGGTGGGGGGGGGAAAGAGGGACCATCTATAAGGGAGGGGGGGAAGGGGACCATCTATAAGGGAGGAGGGAGGGGGAAGGGGACCATCTATAAGGGAGGGTGGGGGGAGAGGGGGCCATCTATAAGGGAGGGTGGGGGGAGAGGGGGCCAGTAACAATGTGGTGGTGATGGTAGTGGTTGTGGTGTGGCGGTAATGTTTCCTTCCTATACACTGGTATTACTGGTAATATTGGTCTCAGTATACAGGATTGGTCGGTAACAGTATGGCGGTAATATGTACGGTGATAATACTTTCTCTTCCAATATGCTGGTGTTATTGGTAATATCTGTCTTGGTGTGTATATATATATATATATATATATATACAGACCAATAGCATCACTTGGTCATGAAAGGAGGGGGGGGGGCCAAGTTGGCCTTTCGCACCAGGGCCCAGGAGACATTAGCTACGCCCCTGGGTCCAGGGGTGTCCCGGGGATTCCCAGGCAGCACAGGTGACAGGCTCGGAGTGGCTTGGCGTCCGCCGGGGGCCAGGGTAAGTACTTCTGGCGCAGGGACTTCAAGCACCAGCAAGCGCTCCTGTGTACAGGCTAGGGGCGGACGCTGAGCTCACTGGTACCTGTGCTGCCGGGGATGCTGCCCCCCCTTGCCACCGTATTGCCGTCCCGGCAGCACAGGTACCAGTGAGCTCAGTTTCCGCCCCCAGCCTGTACTTCCGGCACATGTTAGAGATGCAGCCTGCGCCGGAAGTACTTGCCCCGGCGGACACTGAGCCACTCTAAACCTGACACCTGTGCTGCCCGGGAATCCCCAGGACGCCCCCCGGGAGAAGAGGAGAACACAGCCGACGGGGGAGTTAGGTGAGTTGTGTTTTTTTTAAATTTTCTATCTGCTTTGCAAAGGGGGATAATACAGGGTGGGGCCATCTATGGGGTATATACAGGGGGCCATCTATAAGGGAATATACAGAGGGCCATCTATGGGGTATATACAGGGGGCCATCTATGGGGGAATATGCAGGGGGGCCATCTATGGGGGATATACAGGGGGCCATCTATGGGGGATATACAGGGGGGACATCTATGGGGGATATACAGGGGGGACATCTATGGGGGATATACAGGGGGCCATCAATGGGGGGATATACAGGGGGGACATCTATGGGGGATATACAGGGGGGTATATAGGGGGATAATACAAGGGGCCATCTATGGGGGATATACAGGGGGGACATCTATGGGGGATATACAGGGGAAGCATCTATGGGGGATATACAGGGGGCCATCTATGGGGGATATACAGGGGGGCCATCTATGGGGGATATACAGGGGGCCATCTATGGGGAATAATACAGGGGGGCCAATCTATGGGGGATTATACAGGGAGGTATATATAGGGGGATAATACATTTATAAGTGGACCAAATTAGAGGGCATCTATAGGGGGACAACATGGGGGACTATCTATAAGGGGGATGGACAACACGGGGGGTAATTTATAAGGGGGCCAACAAGGGTGGCATTGGTAAGGGGGAATACACAGAGGGGCATATACTATAAGGGGATCACATAGTGTCAGGGCTATCCACTAAACAAGGGGGTAAAGGGGCCCATACAGATGTGCAGTTTGTATAGAGATGAGGATGGTGCCATAGTGAGGAGCCTAATATGTTTCTCTGGCAGATTCTGTGGATTCGTGGCTCGGAGAAGTTCTAATGGCCCAGGAAGGATGAAGAAGAAAATGAAGGAAACAACTCCCATCAGAGAAGATGTCCCCTGTGAGTCACTTAATATAACTGTACTGTAATTTATATGGTGTACAGAACCTGTGTAGAGCTGAGTGTGTTGATGGCATAGTGGTCGATTGAGGGGGTGGGGGCCCCAATCAAAAGTTTGCTATGGGGCCCAGCCATTTCTAGTTACGCCCCTGTGTACGGGTATCCCCATATAATATAGACCTCTGTGTGCAGATGTCCCCATACAGTACAGGCCTCTGTGAGCTGCTGTCCCCGTATAATATAGGCCTCTGTGTGCAGCTGTCCCCGTATAATATAGGCCTTTGTGTGCTGCTGTCCCCTTACAGTATAGGCCTCTGTGTGCAGCTGTCCCCGTATAATATAGGCCTCTGTGTGCAGCTGTCCCCGTATAATATAGACCTTTGTGTGCAGCTCTCCCCTTACAGCATAGGCCTCTGTGTGCTGCTGTCCCCATATAATATAGGCCTCTTTGTGCAGCTGTCCCCGTACAGTACAGGCCTCTGTGTGCAATTGTCCCCATATAATAGAGGCCTCTGTGTGCAATTGTCCCTATATAATAGGCCTCTGTGTGCAGCTGTCCCCATATAATATAGGCCTCTGTGTGCTGATGTCCCCATATAATATAGGCCTATGTGTGCTGCTGTCCCCATATGTTATAGGTCTCTGTGTGCTGCTGTCCCCATATATTATAGGTCTCTGTGTGCAGTTGTCCCAATATAATAGAGGCCTCTGTGTGCAATTGTCCCCATATAATAGAGGCCTCTGTGTGCAATTGTCCCTATATAATAGGCCTCTGTGTGCAGCTGTCCCTGTATAATATAGGCCTCTGTGTGCAGTTGTCCCTGTATAATAAAGGCCTCTGTGTGCAGCTGTTCCCGTACAATATAGGCCTCTGTGTGCAGCTGTCCCTGTATAATAAAGGCCTCTCTGTGCAGCTGTCCCCGTACAATATAGGCCTCTGTGTGCAGCTGTCCCTGTATAATATAGGCCTCTGTGTGTTGCTGTCTCCGTATAATATAGGCCTCTTTGTGCAGCTGTCCCCGTACAGTACAGGCCTCTGTGTGCAATTGTCCCCATATAATAGAGGCCTCTGTGTGCAATTGTCCCTATATAATAGGCCTCTGTGTGCAGCTGTCCCCATATAATATAGGCCTCTGTGTGCAGTTGTCCCTGTATAATAAAGGCCTCTGTGTGCAGCTGTTCCCGTACAATATAGGCCTCTGTGTGCAGCTGTCCCTGTATAATAAAGGCCTCTCTGTGCAGCTGTCCCTGTATAATATAGGCCTCTGTGTGTTGCTGTCTCCGTATAATATAGGCCTCTTTGTGCAGCTGTCCCCATATAATATAGGCCTCTGTGTGCTGCTGTCCCCGTATATTATAGGTCTCTGTGTGCAGCAGTCTCCGTACAGTACAGGCCGCTGTGTGCCGTTGCCCCATATAATAGAGGCCTCTGTGTGCAATTGTCCCTATATAATAGGCCTCTGTGTGCAGCTGTCCCCGTATAATATAGGCTTCTGTGTGCAGCTGTCCCCGTACAGTACAAGCCTCTGTGTGCTGCTGTCCCCGTATAATATAGGCCTCTGTATGCAGCTGTCCCCATAGAGTATAGGTCTCTGTGTGCAGCTGTCCCCGTATAATATAGGCCTCTGTGTGTTGCTGTCCCCATATAATAGAGGCCTCTGTGTGCAGCTATCCCTGTATATTATAGGTCTCTGTGTGCAGCTGTCCCCGTATAATATAGGCCTCTGTGTGCAGCTGTCCCTGTATATTATAGGTCTCTGTGTACAGCTGTCCCCATATAATGTAGGCCTCTGTGTGCTGCTGTCCCCATATAATATAGGTCTCTGCTGTGCAGCTGTCCCCATATAATATATTCCTCTGTGTGCTGCTGTCCCCATATAATATAGGCCTCTGTGCGCTGCTGTCCCCATATAATATAGGCCTCTATGTGCAGCTGTCCCCATATAATATAGGCCTCTGTGTGCAGCTGTCCCCATATAGTATAGACCCCCTCTGTGTAAGAAGCTGTTAGTGCTGGAGAAGGGCCATAGCTAGTGGCATGGAGGTGTAGCAGTTGTGCTGTCTCCCTCCAGCTGTCCCTGTATAATATAGGCCTCTGTGTGTTGCTGTCTCCGTATAATATAGGCCTCTGTGTGCTGCTGTCCCCGTATATTATAGGTCTCTGTGTGCAGCAGTCTCCGTACAGTACAGGCCGCTGTGTGCCGTTGCCCCATATAATAGAGGCCTCTGTGTGCAGCTGTCCCCGTATAATATAGGCTTCTGTGTGCAGCTGTCCCCGTACAGTACAAGCCTCTGTGCGCTGCTGTCCCCATATAATGTAGGCCTCTGTGTGCAGCTGTCCCCATATAATATAGGCCTCTGTGTGCAGCTGTCCCCATATAGTATAGACCCCCTCTGTGTAAGAAGCTGTTAGTGCTGGAGAAGGGCCATAGCTAGTGGCATGGAGGTGTAGCAGTTGTGCTGTCTCCCTCCATGGTAGCTGCACTCCGGTGTCTTAGAATCCAGACCAAGCTGCTGCTTAGCCAGAGCACAGATTTCCCGGAGGACGGGACAGGAACTGACAAGTAATACAGAGGCAGAAACAGGGCCGAGAGGAAATTATGTATTAAGAAAAGGAAAGAAAAACACTTCAATTTAATTTATTAATATAGATATAGATGACGCTTTTTGCCACCAGACTTCTTTTTTTTAATTCTTTATTTCTTTTTCAAAATGTTTCCATCATATATAAAAGAAGGGGGTGACCTCACATACAATCGTATCCATTACTGTTCACAAAAAGAGGAAATCACACATCTCCATATATGTAATGGATACAATGTCTTCCACAATCTCATACAGTGGTAAATAGCCCCTTTCTTAAGAAACTCCCTATCCCTTCCCATCCCTTGACAGACCGGTAGGAAAAAAAAATGAACACCCCTCAAAATAACTACCAAACGCTCCAATTTTCCCTAAACTTCTCTTCCCTTCTCCCCTCTCACTCGCCGCCAGTCTTTCCAGATTTTTCATTCCGTCTATTTGCTTAATCCTCTCTTGTTTGGTCGTCCCTATCTGATTCAGCCAATTCCTTAGGATTAACAATCTTGCCTGGAGTAACAAGTTATTAATAAGCTGTCAGTACTCCCTCTTGCCCCCATCTTCCCCTAGCACAGCCCCTTCACAGGTTAAGGAGTCCCTCAGTATTCCCCTCCTTTGTAAATCGTCTCCTACATCAGACCAATATTCCTTTTTTACCTTACAGGACCAAAATAAATGAATCAGAGCTGCATCCTCTGCGCCACATCTAAGCAACTAGGCACCCACAGGGAACAACTTTTTTCTTTAAAAGCTCACCCCGGCCCCGAAGCTGCATTGGGGGAGACCTGCCCAGCCTGCCTCTGCCCCCCGGCTGCGCCCCCTGCGGTCCGACTACTCTGTCTTCCTCCCCTGCTCCCCCTGCTCCCCAGTCTCTCCCCCTGCACCCCCAGCTTCTCCCCCTGCACCTCCCAACCTCTCCCTCTGCCCCCCAGCTTCTCCCCTGCCCTCAGCTTCTCCCCTAGTCACTCCAGCTGTTCCTCCTGCCCCTGTCACCCCAGCTGCTCCCCTGCCCCTCCATCTTCACCCCAGCTGCCCCCATCTTCTCTCCTGCCACCCTAGTTGCCCCTCCCTGCTGCTCCCCTGCCCCCCAAGCTGCTCCCCTGCCTCCCAGCTGCTCCCACTGCCTGTAAACCTAAGCTGCTCCCCCTGCCCCTCCATCTTCTCCCCCTGCTACCCCATCTTCTCCCCTGCCACCCCAGCTGCCCCCATCTTCTCCCCTGCCACACAAGCTGCCCCTCCCCGATGCTCCCCCTGTCACCACAGCTGCTCCCCCTGACCCTGTCACCCCAGCTGCCCCTCCTGCCCCATCCTAACTGCCCTCCAGATGCTCCCCCTTCCCCCCAGCTTCTCCTCCTAACACCCCCAGCTTTTCCCCCTGCCAGCCCTAGCTGCTGCCCCTTCCCGTGTCACCCCAGCTGCTCCCCCTTCCACCCCAGCTGCTCCCCCTGCCCCTGTCACCCCATCCTGTCTAACTGCCCTCCAGATGCTCCCCCTTCCCCCCCAACTTCTCCCCATGCCCCCAGCTTCTCCTCCTAACACCCCCAGCTGCTCCCCCTGCCCCCCCCAGCTTTTCCACCTGCCACCCCTAGCTGCTGCCCCTTGCCGTGTCACCCCAGCTGCTCCCCCTGCCACCCCAGCTGTTCCCCCTGTCACCACAGCTGCCTCCCTTCCCCAATCACTCCCAGCTGCCTCCCTTCCCCAATCACTCCCAGCTGCCTCCCTTCCCCAGTCACCCCCAGCTGCCCGCCTGCAGATGAGTTGTGGTCGGAGAAGTCTTCATGATGGCTGCGCCAGATGGAGAAGAAAGCAAAAAGTGAGCGACGGCAATCCGAGAAGACGTCACCTGTGAGTCATTAGTAACTGCACTGTAATCACTTCTTTAGTGTGCAGAGCCTTTGTACCATTGGTGTCTAAATGGGTCAGTGTATTGTTTGCGGTAGTGTACTGACACAGCCCCGCGGTCACTACAGTACACTAGCGCAAACTTTTAACCCCTTAAGGACCGGGCCTAAAATGGCCTTAAGGACTGAGGCAAATTTTATGAATATGACCTTTGTCACTTTATTCATTAATAACTTGGGAATGCTTCTACCTATCTGGCTGATTCTGAGATTGTTTTCTCGAGACATATTGTACTTTACATTTCTGGTAAAATGGAGTTGATACTTATAACGAATCTTTATGAAAAAACCCAAAATATTGTGAAAAATTTTGAAAAATGTCATTTTTCCAACTTTGAAACTTTTCTGCTTGTACAGAAAATGGTTATACCACATAAATTATATATTAAATAGCATTAGCAACATGTCTACTTTATGTTGGCGGCATTTATTAAACTATGTTTCATTTTTTTTAGACAATAGAAAGCTTAAAACATTAGCAGCAATTTTCCAAATTTTCAGTAAAATTTCAAAAACAGATTTTTTTTTAGGGAACTGTTCAGGTTGATGCTATGTTCACACTACGTACATTTCAGGCAGTATTTGGTCCGCAAGTCAGGTCCTCATAGCAACCAAAACCAGGAGTGGATTGAAAACACAGAAAGGATCTGTTCACATAATGTTGAAATTGAGTGGATGGCCGCCATATAACGGTAAATAACTAACATTATTTCAATATAACAGCCGTTGTTTTAAAATAACAGCACATATTTGCCATTAAATGGCGGCCATCCACTCAATTACAACATTATATGAACAGAGCCTTTCTGTGTTTTCAATCCACTCCTGGTTTTGGTTGCTATACAGCCTCAAAAATACGTAGTGTGAACCCAGCCCTTAAGTGTATTTGAGGGGACTGTATGTTAGAAAGCCCCACAAAGCACCCCATTTCAGAAACTGGACCCCCACACTAAGCAGATTCAGAAAGTTTTTTTAACCCTTTAGGTGAGTCACAGAAATAAAAGCTAAGTGTGTAAGAAATTTGAAAAATTTTAATTAGTGCAGAGATTTTATCGTAATCCAATATTTTTGATAATTATAAACCTATTACCAGAGAAATGCACCCCAATATTGATTGCTCCGTTTCTGCAGTTTATAGAAATACCCCATATGTGGCCCTATTACGCTATTTGATGCAACCACAAGCCTCAGATATAAAGGAGCGCCTAGTGAATATCAACGCCTCCGTTATATTTAGTCATTTCTAACTGTACCACTTCAGCTTGGCAGAGGCTCTGGGGTGAAAATACCTAAAAAACACCCCTTAAGGGACACCATTTAGAAAACTACACCCCTCATGGAATGTAACAAGGGGTGCGGTGAGCATCTGGACCCCACAGGTGCTTCACAGATTTTCAGAACAATGTGGCGTGAAAAAAGAAAAAATTATTTTTTTTACACTAAAACGTTGTTCTAGCCTTCAATTTTTCGTTTTCACAAAGGGATAAAAGACAAAAAAAAAACACCAAACGTGTAGTGCAGTTTCTCCTGAGTACGGAAATACCCCACATGTGGCGATAAAGTGCCAAGCGGGCGCAGGACGAGCCTCCAAAGGGAAGGAGCGCCAATTGGCTTTTGGAAGCTTGATTTCACTGGAATGGATTTCAAGGGCCATATCGCATTTACAGAGCCCTCATGCTGCCAAGACACTGGAAACCCCCCACAAGTGACCCCATTCTGGAAACTAAACCCCTCAAGGAATCTAACAAGGGGCACAGTGAGCATATGGACCCCACTGGTGACGGGCACAAATGTGGAACAATGTGACATGAAAGTGAAAAATTTCATTTTTTCACTTTTGTGGCACAAATGTGCCCGTCATCAAGGGGTCCGTATGCTCATTGCACCCCTTGTTAGGTTCCTTGAGGGGTGTAGTTTCCAGAATGGGGTCACTTGTGGGGGGTTTCCAGTGTTTTGGCAGCACGAGGGCTCTGTAAATGTGACATGGCGTTCATCATCCATTCTAGCCAATTCCAGCCTCCAAAATCCAAATGGCGCTCCTTCCCTTGGAGGCTTGCCCTGCGCCCACATGGCGCTTTATGTCCACATGTGGGGTATTTACGGACTCGGGGGAAATTGCTCTACACATTTTGTGGTTTTTTTTATCTTTTAACCCTTTGTGAAAATGAAAAAATCAAGACAAGAGCAAGGATTTAGTGTAAAAATTAAAAACAATTTACACTAAATGTTGGTCTAGCCTTGATTTTTTCCATTTTCACAAGGGGTTAAAAAGAAAATGAACACAAAACGTGTAGGGTAATTTCCCATGAGTACGAAAATACCCCACATGTGGATATAATGTGCCATATGGGCACAGGGCAAGCCACCAAAAGGGACAGAGCGCCATTTAGAGGCTGGAATGGAGGATAGAGGCCATGTCGCAATTACAAAGCTCCTGTGCTGCCAGGACAGTAGAAACCCCCTACAAGTGACCCCATTCTGGAAACTACACCCCATAAGGAATCTAACAAGGGGTGCAGTGAGCATATGGACCCCACTGTTGACGGGCACATGTGTAGAACATGTGCCGTGAAAATAAAAAATACAATTTTTTTCATTTTCACAGCACATATGTGCCCGTCACCAGGGGGCCATATCCCCACTGCCCCCTTGTAAGATTCCTTATGGGGTGTAGTTTCCAGAATGGGGTCACTTGTGGGGGGTTCCCACTGTCCTGGCAGCACAGAGGCTTTGTAATTGCATCATGGCATCCTCTAATGGGACGTACAGCAGACCGTGGCAGTAGGATATAGAAAAAAACACCCTACGCCAAAAAGGAGGAGTTGCTGGTTAGCAGCGCACCTACGTTCGATGCTGATCAGCACTCAGCGGTGGTAGGGTGCGGAAAATAAAAAAAAAAAATTGGGGGGAAAAAAAACATTTTCTACATGCTGAACATCCCTATAGCTACTGATAAGTGTATAATATACACTTATCAGCCGCTAGGGGACAGTAGACGCAAATTCCCGGAAAAAGACGAAGTTAAACAACGAGGGACCCGAAAAAAGCCGAAGCCGGACCCGACGGAAATAGCCAAAGATGACGACGCGAGAAGTTAACCACCCCCCGTGCAGACAAGCTAGGATGGCCTGCTATACATTATAGCAGGCCATCTTCCCCGATCGCTGTGAGTGTACACACAGCGATCGGGGAAACCGCGGGCGTACATTTACGTCCATTTGCGTTAAGGCACGGGCTGCCAGGGCGTAAATGTACGCCCGCGGTCGTTAAGGGGTCACACTAGGACCCAACTACAACAGTTGCAGGCACTACAACTCCCAGCATATTCTGAGGGCTGCAGACTGTCAGTAAATGCTGGGAGTTGTAGTGCCTGCAGATGTTGTAGTTAGGTCCTAGGTGCATTATACACTGGATGCTTTGTGGGAGACCAGAATATATAGATCTGTGCGGGCTCAGTGCAGAGAAGTGACCCCAGAACATCAGTAATAGGGGATAGAACAAAAACATCTATTCCTATACCCTATTGGTGATGTTCTGGGATCACTTCCCAACACTGAGCCCCCACAGATCTATGTATTCTTATATGCCACAAAGCATCCAGTGTATAGGACCCAACTACAACAGCTGCAGGCACTACAACTCCCAGCATGTACTGACAGTCTGCAGCCCTCAGGATATGCTGGGAGTTGTAGTACAGTGTAGACAGATGTATTGCTGGACCTTCAGGGCTGATGGTTCTGACCCCCAGATTGCAGCCACCAGGAGCCTCTGCACACAGTGATTTATTATAGGGTTGTCCACTCAGACTACAACTCCCAGCATACCCTGAGAGCTGTATAAATATAGGGATTTGTCACAAATACAGATGAATCCAGGAAAGGACGGGGTCAGCGTGTCGTGTCTTACTACTGGTTCTATATTGGTGGGCCCCAGGTACCCCAGTCTGACACTGTACAGAAGCGGTCCCCAAACTAAGATGTCCCCAGCCTTCTTCCTTCCTCCATCACATCTGTTTGATGAGAACAGCGGGCATCAAGCAGAGCGGCACCCAAGTGCCAGGGTATATACCGTGCATGCATAGGAACATTTTATTTTTCTAGCTCTTGGGAGGAATACCCCTTTAAAAGCAAACTGCTGTGCTTTCTTCTTCCAGCCACTAGAGGCCGCTCTCTCCTCCCAGCTGTCACTCCTGCGTCTGGATAGAGGAGCCTGAAGACCAGAAGATGGTGTCCTGCAGGGAGCCAGGTAATAACTGTACAGAGAAGACCTACACAGGGATACATAGAGGATACATATATATACAGAAGGATGTATATACACAGGGGTACATAGAGTATACCTCCCAACTTTTGCAAAGAGGTACATGTGCGCTGCGGTCCCCATTGCCACGCCCCCATAGCGACCCTCCATAGCCACACCCCATAGCGACCCTCCATAGCCACACCCCCATAGCGACCCTCCATAGCCACTCCCCTACAGTCACCACATGCTGCTGACTGAATAGTGCCCTATACAGTATCCAATCCCCCCAAAAAATGCCCTATATAGTATCCAATACCCCCATATAGTGCCCCACATAGTATCCAATCCCCCCAATAGTGCCACACATAGTAGCCAATCCCCCATATAGTGCCCCACATAGTATCCAATGCCCCCATATAGTATCCAATGCCCCATATAGTGCCCCACATAGTAGCCAATGCCCCCATATAGTGCCCTACATAATAGCCAATGCCCCCATATAGTGTCCCACATAGTAGCCAATCCCCATATAGTGCCCCACATAGTAGCCAATCCCCCCATATAGTGCCCCACATAGTAGCCAATTCCTCCATATAGTGCCCCACATAGTAGCCAACCCCCCATATAGTGCCCACATAGTAGCCAATCCCCCCATATAGTGCCCCACATAGTAGCCAATCCCTCCATATAGTGCCCCACATAGTAGCCAAACCCCCACAGAGTGCCCACATAGTAGCCAATGCCCCCATATATGCCCCACATAGTAGCCAATCCCCCATAGAGTGCCCCACATAGTAGCCAATGCCCCATATAGTGCCCACATAGTAGCCAATGCCCCCATATATGCCCCACATAGTAGCCAACCCCCCATATAGTGCCCACATAGTAGCCAATGCCCCCATATATGCCCCACATAGTATCCAATCCCCCATAGAGTGCCCCACATAGTAGCCAATCCTCCCGTATAGTGCCCCACATAGTAGCCAATGCCCTTATATAGTGCCCCACATAGTAGCCAATCCCCCCATATAGTGCCCCACATAGTAGCCAATGCCCCCATATAGTGCCCCACATAGTAGCCAACCCCCCATTTAGTGCCCACATAGTAGCCAATGCCCCCATATATGCCCCACATAGTAGTTGTTGGGGGCCTTGTGATCGGTCGGCCGGCGGATCAGCCAGGCGGCAGGGACAGAGGCAGGCTGGGAAGGTCCCCCTATGCAGGGCCGCTGCTGAGCAGGGAAGAAGTTCGGGCATCGCGGGGCTGCACTGTGAGCTTCCGGCCTGTGTGACAGTCTGTGCCGGAAGCTCACGCCGACCCTGCATAGGGGGACCTTCCCAGCCTGCCTCTGTCCCTGCCGCCTGGCTGATCCCTCTGCCTCCCCCCCGGCTGGTCCCTCTGCGTCCCCCTCGGCTGGTCCCTCTGCCTCCCCCCCTGGCTGGTCCCTCTGCCTCCCCCCCTGGCTGGTCCCTCTGCCTCCCCCCCCTTGGCTGGTCCCTCTGCCTCCCCCTCGGCTGGTCCCTCTGCCCCTCGGCTGGTCCCTCTGCCCCCCCGCTGGTCCCTCTGCCCCCCCTCCCCCTTCTGGTCCCTCTGTCCCCCCCCCCCCCCCCCCCCCCCCGCTTGGTCCCCTTCCATCTTCTGACCCCTGCCAATAAAGCTGCCCTCCCATCTTCTCCCCCTGCCACCCCTAGCTGCTCCCCCTCCCCCTGTTGCCCCAGCTGCTCCCCCGTTACCCAGCTTCTTCTTCTTCCTGTTGCCCCGACTGCCCCCCTGTCGCCCCAGCTGCTCCCCCTTTTCCCCAGCTTCTCCCCCTGTCGCCCCAGCTTCTCCCCCTGTCACCCCAGCTTCTCCCCCTGCCACCCCAGCTGCCCTCCCAGCTTCTCCCCCTGCCTCCCCAGCTGCCCTCCCAGCTTCTCCCCCTGCCTCCCCAGCTGCCCTCCCATCTTCTCCCCCTGCCACCCCTAGCTGCTCCCCCTCCCCCTGTCGCCCCATCTGCTCCCCCTGTTCCCCAGCTTCTCCCCCTCCCCCTGTCACCCCAGCTGCCCTCCCATCTTCTCCCCCTGCCACCCCCAGCTGCTCCCCCTGTTCCCCAGCTTCTCCCCCTCCCCCTGTCACCCCAGCTGCTCCTCCTGCCACCCCCAGCTGCCTCCTTTGCCCAGTTACCCCCAGCTGCCTCCCTTCCCCAGTCACCTCGCTCTGCCCGCCTGCAGACGAGTTGTGGTTGGAGAAGTCTTCATGATGCTGCACCAGATGGAGAAGAAAGCAAAAAGTGAGCAATCGGAGAAGACGTCACCTGTGAGTCATTAGTAACTGCACTGTAATCACTTCTATAGTGTGCAGAGCCTGTGTACCAATGGGGTCTATAAGGGTCAGTGTATTGTTTGCGGTAGTGTACTGACAGCCCTGCAGTCACTACAGTACACTAGCACAAACTTTTAAACTAGAATCCAACTACAATAGCTGCAGGTACTACAACTCCCAGCATATCCTGAGGGCTGCAGACTTTCAGTACATGCTGGGAGTTGTAGTGCCTGCAGCTGTTGTAGTTGGGTCCTAGGTGCATTATACACTGGCTGCTTTGTGGCATATAAGAATACATAGATTTGTGGGGGCTCAGTGTTGGGAAGTGACCCCAGAACAGCACATATAGGGGATAGAACAAAAACATCTCCCCCTATCCCCTATTAGTGATGTTCTGGGGTCACGTCCCTGCACTGAGCCCCCACAGATCTCTGTATTCTGATATGCCACAAAGCATCCAGTGTGTAATTCACCTAGGACCCAACTACAACAACTGCAGGCACTACAACTCCCAGGATGTACTGAAAGTCTGCAGCCCTCAGGATATGCTGGGAGTTGTAGTGCCTGCAGCTGTTGTAGTTGGGTCCTAGGTGAATTGTACACTGGATGCTTTGTGGGAGATCAGAATACATAGATCTGTGGGGGCTCAGTGTAGGGAAGTGACCCCAGAACATCACTAATAGGGGATAGGGGGAGATGTTTCTGTTCTATCCCCTATTAGTGATGTTCTGGGGTCACTTCCCTACACTAATCCCCCACAGATCTATGTATTCTTATATGCCACAAAGCATCCAGTGTATAATGCACCTAGGACCCAACTACAACAGCTGCATGCACTACAACTCCCAGCATGTACTGACAGTCTGCAGCCCTCAGGATATGCTGGGAGTTGTAGTACAGTAGTACAATCCTCTGATAACTGCCGCTGTAGACAGATGTATTGCTGGACCTTCAGGGCTGATGGTTGTCACCCACAGATTGCAGCCACCAGGAGCCTCTGCACACAGTGATTTATTACAGGGTTGTCCTCTCAGAGACTACAACTCCCAGCATACCCTCAGAGCTGTATAAATGGAGGGTGTTCTGAGATTTGTCACAGATACAGATAAATCCAGGAAAAGACGGGGTCAGCATATTGTGTCTCACTGGTTCTATATTGGTGGCTCCAGGTACCCCAGTCCGACACTGGACAGAAGCGATCCCCAAATTAAGTCCCCGACCTCCTTCCTTCCTCCATCATGTCTGTTGATGAGAAGAGCGGGCATCAAGCAGAGCGGCACCCCAGTACTACTGACAGTCGGGGGGTGCCGCTCAGTAGTACTGGGTGCTGGAGTGCCGGGGGGGGGGGGGGGGGGGGGGGGGGGGGGGTTGGGGGTGCCTTAGCATGCAAAGTGCCTAGGGCAGCATGAACTCTAAATACAGGCCTGTTTTATATATATATATATATATATATATATATATACACAGTAAGAGACATATATACAGGAGTACATAGAGGATACATATATACTGGTGGAGACGTATACAGGAGTACATAAAAGGATACATATATACAGGAAGAGACACATGTATATAGGAGTACATAGAGGATACATATATACAGGAGTAGATAGAGGATACATATATATACAGGAGGAGGCATAGACAGGAGTACAACATAGAGGATACATATATACAGGAGTACATACAGGATACATATAAGTATGTGTGTTTGTTGTTTTGTTTATTATTATTTTTACTAATGGGAGTGCACACATGTGGGGGGTATTCTGTAAGGAGGAATGAATCATATGTGGGGGATTGCTAGCATCTTATATTGTACTCAGTATGATGGTGGTCACCCAGCTTTCCAGCATCTTATACTCAGTATGATGGTCACCCAGCTTTCCAGCATCTTATACTCAGTATGATGGAGGTCACCCAGCTTTCCCAGCATCTTATATTCAGTATGATGGAGGTCACCCAGTTTTCCCAGCATCTCATAGTCAGTATGATGGAGGTCACCTAGCTTTCCCAGCATCTTATACTTAGTATGATGGAGGTCACCCAGCTTTCCCAGCTTCTTATAGTCAGTATGATGGAGGTCACCCAGCTTTCCCAGCATCTTGTACTTAGTATATGGAGGTCACCTAGCTTTCCCAGCATCTTATACTCAGTGGCTGGTAGCCTCAGAGAGCTGCACTGTAGATCTATACTGTGCAGCTAAAAACCGTATGAGCACAATCAGACTAATTGGTTCCCTTTAAAAGGAGCACTCCAGCCCTTACCTATTGTTACCCTTCCCACATTAGTGCAGGGACAGTATATAACGTATCCAGCCCCTCCGGTCATTTGTGACCAGGGAATTCCTACTGCTCTATGTGAAGGGGCCAGAAGTCACTTTGTTAATGTAAGTCTATGGGAGGGTTCTGTATAAGCGCTGAGCCGTCCCCCATAGACTTATATAGGAAAGTGACCTCTGACCCCTTCACAGGGTGCAGTAGGAATTCCCTGTTTACAAGTGACTGGAAGGGCTGAAGATGTTATCCGAACTGTCAGAGCATTGCCGCTGGAGGACGTACAGGTCTGGGTGCCTCTACCTTCCCTGCACTGATGTGGGGAGCGGAATCATAGGGAATGACCAACTTCTCCCTGACCACCCTCATCTAATAGGACCAGTGCATTATTACTGATATATTCCCTGACCACCCTCATCTAATAGGACCAGTGCATTATTACTGATATATTCCCTGACCAACCTCATCTAATAGGGCCAGTGCTTTATTACTGATATATTCCCTGACCACTCTCATCTAATAGGACCAGTGCATTATTACTGATATATTCCCTGACCACCCTCATCTAAAAGGACCAGTGCTATATTACTGATATAGTCCCCGACCACCCTCATCTAATAGGGCCAGTGCTTTATTACTGATATATTCCTCGACCAACCTCATCTAATAGGACCAGTACTTTATTACTAATATATTCCCCGACCACCCTCATCTAATAGGACCAGTGCTTTATTACTGATATATTTCCCGACCACCCTCATCTAATAGGACCAGTGCATTATTATTGATTTAGTCCCTGACCACCCTCATCTAATAGGACCAGTGCTTTATTACTGATATATTCCCCGACCACCCTCATCTAATAGGGCCAGTGCTTTATTACTGATATATTCCCCGACCCTCCTCATCTAATAGGGCCAGTGCTTTATTACTGATATATTCCCCGACCACCCTCATCTAATAGGACCAGTGCTTTATTACTGATATATTCCCCGACCCTCCTCATCTAATAGGGCCAGTACTTTATTACTGATATACTCCCCGACCACCCCAATCTAATAGGACCAGTGCTTTATTACTGATATAGTCCCCGACCACCCTCATCTAATAGGGACAGTGCTTTATTTCTGATATATTCCCCGACCACCCTCATCTAATAGGGCCAGTGGTATATTACTGATATATTCCCCGACCACCCTTATCTAATAGGGCCAGTGCTTTTTTACTGATATATTTCCCTATGTGCCGATATGCTTATCACATCAGGAGGTGTGTTTTTCGGCCGGTCTCTCTCTGTCTGCGGCGTTACCGGGGGGTGAAGGTGGTAGACTCGTGGTCCTCCATGTCGGCAATTTTATGGACAGGAACATCATAGAGCAGGGGAGTCTGATTTTAGCTCTGTGAGGTACACAGGGAGCGGCTGTCAGTATATATAGTGAGTACACAGGGAGCGGCTGTCAGTATATACAGTGAGTTGCTGTCAGTATATACAGTGAGTACACAGGGAGCTGCTGTAAGTATATACAGTGAGTACACAGGGAGCTGCTGTCAGTATATACAGTGAGTACAGGGAGCTGCTGTCAGTATATACAGTGAGTACACAGGCAGCTGCTGTCAGTATATATAGTGAGTACACAGGGAGCAGCTGTCAGTATATACAGTGAGTACAGGGAGCTGCTGTCAGTATATACAGAGAGTACACAGGGAGCTGCTGTCAGTATATATAGTGAGTACACAGGGAGCTTCTGTCAGTATATACAGTGAGTACACTGAGAGCTGCTGTCAGTATATATAGTGAGTACAGGGAGCTGCTGTCAGTATATACAGAGAGTACACAGGGAGCTGCTGTCAGTATATACAGTGAGTACACAGGGAGCTGCTGTCAGTATATACAGTAAGTACACAGGGAGCTGCTTTCAGTATATATAGTGAGTACACAGAGAGCTGCTGTCAGTATATATAGTGAGTACACAGAGAGCTGCTGTCAGTATATACAGTAAGTACACAGGGAGCTGCTTTCAGTATATATAGTGAGTACACAGGGAGCTGCTGTCAGTATATATAGTGAGTACAGGGAGCTGCTGTCAGTATATATAGTGAGTACACTTCCTTATACTGTACACTGAGCAATTTTACTATAAAGTGGCCGACCCCTTTAAGCTGCCATTGCACAGAATCCCTCAGTCCCAGCATCAGGGGACAGGTGGACGGGTGACAAACCTTCTGGCTCTGATCTCCTCTGTTGTGCACAAGAGAAGATTAGAGCCAGAGGTGCAGAACAGCCCTGTGCCGCAGTACAAGAACAAAACTACAAATTAACCCCTTCCTACCCTGATCTTATTCCCGGTCCCCTGGTGCGGTACTTCTTTATCCCCATTAATATTGTACATTAAATTTGTTGCCAAATTTCTAAGCTCTATAACAGTCATGTCAAACTGTGGCCCGTCATGGTGCCATTATTTTTGGCCCGCCATGCTTTTTTATTGCTGTGTTAAATTTGGCCCACCTGACGTCACAGCAGATTATAATATGGGTGGTCCGTAGAGCTGCTTGGACGACCCATTTTATAATCTCTTAGGCCGCAGGCAGTGTTTAACCTGTTACCTAGAAGTAGGGCTGGGCGATTAATCGAATTAATTCGATTAATCGTCCAGAACGTTGAAATCGATTTTATTTTTTGTGAAAATCGTAAATTCGATTTTCACAAAAAATCATTTCGGGCTGCGGTGCCGGGGAGAAGCTGAGAGAAGGGGGGTTGCGGTGCGGGCCGGCGGGAGAGCTGTGGAGGGGCGGTGTGGGTGAGCGGGGAGAAGATGCTGGGGAGGGGCGGTGCAGTGCCGGCGGCCTCCAGCCACTGACAGCGCCGCCGCTTACCTGCCCCCGCCCCTTCCACTGAGCGTCCCACTCCCCTCCCGGCCAGATATGGAGGTCCCGGGTCTGTGGAGGAGGAGGCCGCAGGGACTACAGTAGGTGGTGATCGCGGCGCTGCTCGTCCTGGAGCTATACAGCGGGATCGGGGGGCTCGGTGCAGACCCCCGTTCCCGCTGTATAGCTCCGTGACCCGCAGCTATGCGATCACCACCTACTGTAAGCCCTGCGGCCTCCTCCTCCACAGACCCGGGACCTCCATATCTGGCCGGGAGAGGAGCGTGTGTGTGATGGTGAGAGGAGGAGGAGATGTATGTGCCCTCCTGCTCCAATCACCTCCAGCTGCACCAGTCACCCCCAGTCCCCTCAGTGTCCCCCCAATCCCCTTCAGTGTCCCCCCCCAGTCCCCTTCAGTGTCCCCCCCCAGTCCCCTTCAGTGTCCCCCCCGTCCCCTCATTGTTCCCTCAGTGTCCCCCCCCAGTCCCCTCAGTGTCCCCCCCCCAGTCCCCTTCAGTGTGTCCCCCCCAGTCCCCTCATTGTTCCCTCAGTGTCCCCCCCAGTCCCCTCAGTGTCCCCCCAGTCCCCTTTAGTGTCCCCCATTGTCCCTCCAGTCCCCCAGTGTCACCCCAGTCCCCTTTAGTGTCACCCCAGTCCCCTTTAGTGTCACCCCAGTCCCCTTTAGTGTCCCCCATTGTCTCTCCAGTCCCCCAGTGTCACCCCAGTGCCCTTTAGTGTCACCCCAGTCCCCTTTAGTGTCACCCCAGTCCCCTCAGTGTCCCCCCCAGTCCCCTCAGTGTCCCCCCAGTCCCCTCAGTGTCCCCCAGTCCCCTTTAGTGTCCCTCCAGTCCCCCAGTGTCACCCCAGTCCCCTTTAGTGTCACCCCAGTCCCCTTTAGTGTCACCCCAGTCCCCTTTAGTGTCACCCCAGTCCCCTTTAGTGTCCCCCAGTGTCACCCCAGTCCCCTTCAGTTTTACCCCAGTCACCCCTCATCTATACCTGTACTACTACACCCCTTATCCACTATACCTCCACTCCTACACCCCCTATCCACTATACCTCCACTCCTACACCCCCTATCCACTATACCTCCACTCCTACACCCCCTATCCACTATACCTCCACTACTACACCCTACGTAGATGGAGGCACAAACATGATTTCCTATACTATATGGGGCCTCTGTTACACTGGAAATCAATACAGTTGTTGTCTAAAATATTAAAATAGTATCTGATGCTGCAGGGAGAAAATGTTCTGTTTATTTAGCAAAAAAGGAAAAAAATCGAGATTTAAATCGAGAATCGTCAAAAAATTTTAAAAAAAAAATCGAGATTTTATTTTTTGCCCATATCGCCCAGCCCTACCTAGAAGTATCTCAGTAATGCCCCAACGCTGGCCGTCTGGTGAAGTCATCGCGCGCATCCTCTGACAGGCACCTCCTGCAGCCTTTGGAGCCACAGGAAGGGTGAGTCCAAGCTAAGGGGGCAGTCATGATCAACTACAGTAGGGGCTGGTTTCTATTTTAAAGGCTATTCTTGAGGACTGGCTTCTACATAAGAGATTGATGGAGAAGGCTGGCTACTATATAAGACTATTGGGGAGGGCTGGCTACTATGTAGGATTGTAATAGTAGACCTCGCTAGTATGTGGGGTACTATTTGGGGTGGCTACTCTATGGAGCAGAAATAAGGGATTGAGAGAATGAAAATGGGGCAGAGTCCTCAAATTAGATATTTATTAAGAAGCAATTCATAGAAATTGAAATAAAATATAAGTCATAGGATAAAATATAAGTAACATGTAACTGGATGAAACATAGTATAGAACACAGCGCTGTGGGATAGAACATCCGTTAAAAAACCTGAAAAAGATGCATGCAAGATGTACAAATGGTACTACACATAAAAATAAAAAAAAATAAAAAATAAAATGTAAAAGAATAGAAAATAAAAATGTAATGAAAAAATGTGGTGTATATATACGCAAAAAAAAATTGATATATATGTACACAGAAAAATGTGGGATAAAAGTTGATATAGATATGCTAAATCGGTATTGGATAGTACTTATGCCATGCGGTTATATTAGTCCCATAAGTACTATCCAACACTGATTTAACATATCCATATCAACTTTTATCCCATATTTTTCTGTGTACAAATATATCAATTTTTTTTTTCGTGTAGATACACAACATTTTTTCATTTTCCATTTTCTATTCTTTCACATTCTTTTTTTAATTTTATTTTTATTTAAATTTTTTTATTTTTATGTGTAGTACCATTTGTACATCTTGCATGCATCTTTTTCAGGCTTTTTAACGGATGTTCTATCCCACAGCGCTGTGTTCTATACTATAATGTTTTATCCAGTTACATGTTACTTAGATTTTATCCTATGACTTGTATTTTATTTAAATTTCTATGAATTGCTTCTCAATAAATATCCGATTTGAGGACCTTACCCCATTTTCATTCTCTCCATCTAGTTTAGTCCAATAGGGTATAGGACTCCTAAAGATTAACCTCATTAGATACCAATCAGTAGAACTCACACCTCTTCCTTTACAATTAAGGTATTACCTACTGCTTGAGGGATATAATGGGTAACTTTCATGTCGGGAAATTTACTTTAGGATAGGCAGTGCCAGGAACACAGCACGCTGCTCAGACAGTGCAAGGAAAGCTGCAAGCAATCTTCATTAAATATCATGGTTGGCCTGCGACTTTGTCCAATTTAATTTTGGCCCATTGTGTATTTGAGTATGACACCCCTGATCTATAACATCAGAAAACAGAGACTTTTACCAAATGATGCCCACATAGAGTAGACATACAGTGGGGCCTTGGATTATGAGCATATTCCTTTCCGGGACTGTGCTTGTAATCCAAATCACTCTTAAAAGCAAAGCAAAATTTCCCATAAGAAATAATTGAAATGCAGACAGACACAATCAGTTTCACACCCCAAAAATAATGATTTTTTATTTTCAATAACAAATGAAACAAACATTTAGAAACAGCAGAATCTGTGACATTAGAAGTTCCTGCACAGTATTGTAGAGGATGGGAAACACCAGGACTGATGACAAGAGACTGCAGGAAGTAGGGAGGAAGGAGCAGGAGCACTCTGTCCAGGGAGACAACAGATTTGGGGGGGTGGGGGATATCACCACCAAACCTGGCAGCAGTTCTCCTCCGTGAAGGACAGTGCTCACAGTTTTCCTTACTTTTTTGTTGTTGTAGAACACGACCATAGTCTCCAATGTTAGAAGTTAGAAAGAAGTCTCCACAAAAGCGATCATATATGAAGCCAAGTGTCTTGCTGCAGAGAAAGGCATTGCGGACGTTACTGGATCAGCATCGTGGTGCTACAGGTTCATGAGGAGATGGGGCCTTGCTATGCACACCAATACTAGAATTACACAAAAAATGGCTAAATATGAATCCAAGATTGCGTCTTTCCATAAATCTGTAATTGATGCAAGAAAGAAAAATGGCTTTGAAATAGGTCAGATTGGAAATATGGATGACGTCCCGTTTAGAAATATGGATGACGTCCCGTTAACTCAGGATGTTCCATCAAACAGGACTGGTTATGTAAAAGGTGCAAAAACTGTAACTGTGAAGACTCCAGGACATGAGGAAACCAGTTACACCGCTGTATCGTCCTGCTGCGCAGATGGCGCCAGATTGACTCCAAAAGCATGCGGAAAGAGGTGTTATTGTCCATGTTCATGAGAGAGGATGGATGAAAATATAGATAGAAAAAGTGTGCACTTTACCAGTCCTACTTTAAATGCTTCTGCGCAGGGGAGGGCCGACTGCAGCATTCCCTCTCTCTCATATATTCAGACCTGACGTCTCCCCCTGATCTGGAACCGCCACCGTTCTTGCTTAAATGAGAAGCAGACTTGGCCTTCACCCCGAATCAGCGTACGGATATTCTGGAGTTAGCACACAAGTGTTGGCTGAGCTCCCATTTGCAAGAAGCGGGTTACAAAATCTTGTCCAGGTGGTACAGGGTCCCGGTCAAGCTGCACGCCATTTGGCCCGAAGTAGACCCAAATTGCTGGAGATGCGGGGCCTCGGAAGGCACTTTTTCACACATTTTGCTGCCCCTCTGTGGCCTTCTGGGTGACAGTGAAGGTGGTCACCGTCACCCTGTCGGTCACGGGTACTCGGGAACCCTTGACTCCTCCATCACAGCGGAATCTCAGCCAAGAAGGACCGGCACTCTCTCTTGCACTTCCTTGTGATGGCAGCAAGAGCCTGCACTCCTTTCTACTGGAAGAGGACAGTGCCTCCACCTATCTCCCTGTGGCTCACCAAGGTAAATGAGCTGATGAGAATGGAAGACCTCACTTCTTCGCTCCACCAATCCAGCACTCAATTTACTAAAACCCAGATGGAGTGGTTGGAATACTGCGACACAGCAGACTATGCCTCCATTCTGAGCCTGGACCCTGACCCAGAATAAGTAATTCAGCATGCTTGCTTAGGCTGATGCTTTCTGCACCCGTTCCCTTCCCTGTCCCCCCTGCCCTCTCTACCCCTTCCCCCACCTTTTTCTTTTTTCTTGTTCCTCTCGTCCCCCATTCCCCCCCCCCCCTTCCCTTTCTTTGCCCTCTTTCTGTGACTACTCTTTCTGGTTCCCCCCTGATGACTAGAGATCTATATTTCAAAGAAATAAAGGTGTTACTTTGTTGCCAGGTGTTACTTTGTTGCCAGGTGTTACTTTGTTGCCAGGTGTTACTTTGTTGCCAGGTGTTACTTTGTTGCCAGGTGTTACTTTGTTGCCAGGTGTTACTTTGTTGCCAGGTGTTACTTTGTTGCCAGGTGTTACTTTGTTGCCAGGTGTTACTTTGTTGCCAGGTGTTACTTTGTTGCCAGGTGTTACTTTGTTGCCAGGTGTTACTTTGTTGCCAGGTGTTACTTTGTTGCCAGGTGTTACTTTGTTGCCAGGTGTTACTTTGTTGCCAGGTGTTACTTTGTTGCCAGGTGTTACTTTGTTGCCAGGTGTTACTTTGTTGCCAGGTGTTACTTTGTTGCCAGGTGTTACTTTGTTGCCAGGTGTTACTTTGTTGCCAGGTGTTACTTTGTTGCCAGGTGTTACTTTGTTGCCAGGTGTTACTTTGTTGCCAGGTGTTACTTTGTTGCCAGGTGTTACTTTGTTGCCAGGTGTTACTTTGTTGCCAGGTGTTACTTTGTTGCCAGGTGTTACTTTGTTGCCAGGTGTTACTTTGTTGCCAGGTGTTACTTTGTTGCCAGGTGTTACTTTGTTGCCAGGTGTTACTTTGTTGCCAGGTGTTACTTTGTTGCCAGGTGTTACTTTGTTGCCAGGTGTTACTTTGTTGCCAGGTGTTACTTTGTTGCCAGGTGTTACTTTGTTGCCAGGTGTTACTTTGTTGCCAGGTGTTACTTTGTTGCCAGGTGTTACTTTGTTGCCAGGTGTTACTTTGTTGCCAGGTGTTACTTTGTTGCCAGGTGTTACTTTGTTGCCAGGTGTTACTTTGTTGCCAGGTGTTACTTTGTTGCCAGGTGTTACTTTGTTGCCAGGTGTTACTTTGTTGCCAGGTGTTACTTTGTTGCCAGGTGTTACTTTGTTGCCAGGTGTTACTTTGTTGCCAGGTGTTACTTTGTTGCCAGGTGTTACTTTGTTGCCAGGTGTTACTTTGTTGCCAGGTGTTACTTTGTTGCCAGGTGTTACTTTGTTGCCAGGTGTTACTTTGTTGCCAGGTGTTACTTTGTTGCCAGGTGTTACTTTGTTGCCAGGTGTTACTTTGTTGCCAGGTGTTACTTTGTTGCCAGGTGTTACTTTGTTGCCAGGTGTTACTTTGTTGCCAGGTGTTACTTTGTTGCCAGGTGTTACTTTGTTGCCAGGTGTTACTTTGTTGCCAGGTGGCTATATGGAGCAGAGATAAACAAAAAGTTATCAAGCAAAGAGGTGCATTACATATAGCTATTGCATAAAGTGCATAACAGTTTAAACAGTGCAAACAAGTAACACTATAAAGCCATGTTTACAAGTTCAGTATTAATCACGTCCGTTGTTTCTGATTCGCAACACAGCCGTGATTAGTACTAACTTACATTGTGCTGCAGCTAGAGGGAATCCGGGCTGGAGTGGATACACATTGTATATATACATACACATAGAAGACATGTCAGTGCACACAATGGAGCGTGCAGCTCCGGACACATGCTCCATTGTGTGCAGCCGAGAATTTGGATGCGGGCGCACATGTCCAAATTCATGAGTTATGAAAATCATCCAGCCGATACTGTAATACTGGCCGGGATGATCTTCAGTAACACTGGCCGTGTCACAGAACAGCCAATGTTATATGTGATGCAAACATGGCCTAACTCTGTAAAGGCAAGTATAGAGTGTTAAGGTTCCCCCAGTATACAGCTGCGGGGATATAAGGCGAGGGTCACACTGCATTCACAGCCTTTCCCATAAAATCCATGTGGACTTCTACGTCCTATAAACTCTTCCTCCAGCATTATCCTGTTATACTGTACAATAATGGACGGGAGCGGAGAGCCAGACGGAGCCCATGAAAGGGAATGGGGTCTGTCAGGCGTCATTCATGACTATTGGATAAGAGGAGGCTGTGAGACAGTGTGAGCCTGGACTAAGGACGAGGTGGAGGTCTTCATCTTCTCAGGTCTTCTAGATGTTTCCCGCACCAGGAATAGAGTCTAGGACAATGTATGGGGCTTAGGGGCCTATTCCACGGATCGATAATCGGCCAGATTCGGCCAATTATCACTCGGTGGAATAGAGAAAACGATCAGCCGACGATAATGTCATTGGCTGATCATTTTAGGCCCAAACTTAAAATCAGTCACCCACCGCGCATCGATGCGTGGAATAGAGATGCGCGACCGATAATTCAAGCAGCATTCATTACCTAGCAGGGCTTCTCCTCTACTCTGTCTTCATCTCAGTCCCGCTCGCAGCATCAACTAGAGGGGGCTGACTGAGCTGTCACATCGTTCAGCCAATCACAGACCGGGACCGCCGCGGCCAGTGATTGGCTGAGTGGCCTGACAGCTCAGCCAGGCAGCTCTGGAGTTGATGCTGCGAGCGGGACCAGGATGAAGACGGAGCGGAGGAGAAGCCCTGCTAGGTAATGTATGCTGCTAGGACATCGGTAACAATGTCCCTGCAGCCCTCGCTAAACGATCGGGCCGTGGAATAGGCCCAGTAAAAGCGCCGATCTAGCAGACCGGCGCTCGTTTACATTATTGGTCGGCCCATGGAATAGGGCCCTTACAGTAGCCGTATCCCATGCAGCTGTGCTCCCCCCCCCCCCATCTGACATCAGACAATATACTGCATGAGAAATCACAGTCACCCCCAACCCGGTGGATGCCACCCCTCTACCAAGAGAACCAGGGACAATGGAAGGATCTGCTATACTCACAGCTTACTCCACGACGGCCGGGCGGCAGCAACAGCAGAAGATGGATCTTATCCTAGTAAACAAGAAGCAGGAGTAAGCTGACGAAGCCTGAGAGACCCCGGGTGAGGAGCGCACTGACTGACTCTCCAGAGAGCGGCTCACATCATAGGAGGAGACCTCTCTCTGAGGTCGCCGGCCATATGAGCGGCCGTGCCGGGTGCTGCAGCTCCTCCTGATCCGGGCCCCATAGATCCCACAATACTAGTCTATCCTGAGGATGGGCCGGCAGTGTTAAAGCTTTTATACGTGACGTCCTTTAGCCTTAGGCACACGTGTCAAACTCAGGGCCTCCAGCTGCTACAAAACTACAATTCCCATCATGCCTTCACAGTAAAAGCTAAAGCTTGGCTGCCTAGGCATGATGGGAAGTGTAGTTTTCTTAACAGCTGGAGGGCCGGAGTTTGACACCACTGAGGATCTCATGTCTGTCTCTTGGTGCAATAGTTGAATCCTGCTCCGTGCCTACTGATGCCCATATAACTGGTCAGAACATGACAATCCCTCTAATGCTGTGGCCCCAACCTGTGACTTTTCAGCTGTTACAAAACTACAACTCTCATCGTGCCCTGACAACCTCAGGTGCATTGTATTCCAGCCTGAGACTCTCCAGCTACGTTCCCATCATGCCCTGACAATCTTTGCCTGATGGGACTTGTAGTTTTGCAGCAGCTGGGGAGCACTGCTGTAATGGATCCTATACCCCCCGATGGTGGCATTGTGCAGCAGGATATCCCCATGACTGGCACCACTAGATGGCGCCTGTGTGTGCAGACAGGTTTGATACTAAAGGAGTAGTTCATAAAAAAATTTTTAAAAATCAACTGGTGCCAGATATTTGTCTTCCAGTACTTAACAGCTGCTATATGTCCTGCAGGAAGTGGTGTATTCTAGTCTAAATAACTAACAAAATGGTGCTCAGCAAAATGAGGTTACCAGGTTCTATGAAAAAAAACACTTAAAGGGGTTATCCAGTGCTACAAAAACATGGCCACTTTCTTCCAGAGACAGCTCCACTCTTGTCTCCAGGTCAGGTGTAGTTTTCATTTAAGCACCATTCACTTCAATGGAACTGAGCAGCAAAACCCTGCCCAAGCTGGAGATAAGAGTGGTGCTGTCTCTAGAAGAAAGTGGCCATGTTTTTGTAGCGCTGGAGAACCCCTTTAACACAAAGCCACTAAGCCCGGTAGACGCGAGGTTAGCCCCACAAGGATATAAAATGTAACTTTTTATAAAGTGATGTTTTTAGAAGCGTGAAGTTAAGACCACCAGACTGACCGCCCCATCATACACTGTGTATATCTGCCTATCAGGTGCTAATTGAGATAGTCTGCAGCTCACAGTGTTGCACTCTCTATTAGCACCTGATAGGCAGATATACACAGTGTATGATGGGGCGGTCAGTCTGGTGGTCTTACTTCACGCTTCTAAAAAACATAGCTTTATAAAAAGTTACATTTTATATCCTTGTGGGGCTAACCTCGCGTCTACCGGGCTTAGTGGCCCTTTGTGTTTCAGTGTTCTCTCCAGTCTGACACAGTGCTCTCTGCTGCCACCTCTGTCCATGTCAGGAACCGTCCATGTCAGGAGAGGTTTTCTATGGGGATTTGCTGCTGCTCTGGACAGTTCCTGACACGGACAGAGATGGCAGCAGAGAGCACTGTGTCAGACTATAAAGAATACACCACTTCCTGCAGAACATACAGCAGTTCATAATCTCTGGCACTTTATGGCATCAGTTTATTTGAAAGAAAAAAACATTTGGTGAACTCCCCCTTTAATGTCTCCTCTGGGGGCAGTGCGGTGTCATCTATGTGTCTGTATGTTGTGTACTCCATCCACTTACATGGCCAGACGTCTCTCTCTTCTCTCGTTCTTCTGAGCTTTACGCTGGATCCTACTCTCCATCTTCCTCTCAGCCTCTCGCTGCTTTTCCAGCATTTTTATCTTCTCCCTATTGTACATAACACACAAATCCCCTTATATGTAACTATATAAAGAGCGGGAGACATTAGGACTCTGTACATTTACTGTATTATACACAATCAGGGGTATTCCAAGACTGAGAGTTATCCCTGGTGCACAAGACTGAGGGTTATCCCTGGTGCACGGCAGGATATGCCCCATGACTGCCACCACTAGATGGCGCCTGTGTGCACAGACAGGTTTTATATTAATGTCTCCCCAGGGGGCAGTGCAGTGTCTATATGGCGGTGTCATCTATGTGTCTATGTTGGTGTACACTATACACTTACATGGCCAGACGCTTCTCTTGCTCTTCCTTTTTGCGAGCATGACGCTCCATCTTCTTGTCCATTTTGAGCTGCCTCTCAAAATCTCTTGCCGATTCCTCCCTAAAACACAAATCATTCTATAACACTATAAAGACCAGGAGACATTAGTGGGGGTCTGAAATCAGAGACCCTCACTGATCAGGAGAATGGGGTCCCCAGTTCTGTGAATGAATAGAACAGGGTACATGGAGCTGACCTTAGAGAACCTTCTAGAAACCCATTCCGGAAGGTTCTCTGCTCTCTAGCCCCAGTGTAAGGGGAGCGCACAGTGTGATGGCAGATAGGAGAGGGTGGGGTCCTACCTGATGGGACGGAGGCGGGGGATCCAAAGGTTCTTTTCTATGTAGCCATCACTGGTAGAGAAGAGAACTGGGGTTAGGAGAACAGAACAGAAATGGAACCTACAGAAATTATTCTATATCCATGTATAATGAGGAGTCCGCCATACCAGAAAACATGAGGGGCCGAGCGCACCGCGGAGATCCATCTGCAGGAGAAGCCATGGTAAGAAACATAACACAAGTCTCCACAACTAACACAGAAGCCGCCATATTTGTTACTCACATCTCATCCGGTCCCTCGTCCTCATCCTCAATCCTGTTAGAGGGAAGAAGAGAACGAGAATAACGAAGCCGCCCTCACATCTCATCTCTAACTGAGGTAACAACGGCCGCCAGAGGCGCAACCAGAAGGAAGACTTACTTACCAGGGTTTGTTGTCATCTACAGCTAGAAAGGAAGAAACAGACGAGATTTACTAAGATATTCAGTATAAGTGACATCCAACCCTTCCACCATGATGGTGTGTGAGGGGGGGGGGGGGGATAGAGGGTAGCGGAGAGGGTGGCAGGATGAATAGCGGCAGAGGGGGTGGCAGGGTGTGACAGGATGGTCGGGGTAATAGCGGGGAGATGGAGGTACTTACATAGCAAGACGCTTTCTGCAGACTATAGGGATAAAACAGGGATAAGTGAGTGCAGGAAGCATTGGGAGGTCTCAGTTGTTTCATTGTATTAGAGATACACATATATACAGAGGGGTATATACATATATAATAGATACCTCCTCCATATCACTGATGATAGAGATTATATACATATACACACACACACATATACATATACACATATATACATATATATATATATATATATATATATATATACACACACACACAGTGATACAGAGGAATATATACACATTTATCTCTTTCATATCACTGATACATATATACACACACAAATATACACAGTGGGAGATGAGGTTTGTAGAGTCGGGCAGGAGCACCAGTCAGAGACGGGGACAGAACTTATATTCTAGAACACGGAGGCTCCAATTTATTTATGAAAGTAAAAGTAACACAGCAGCTACAGGGACAAATATAAGACATCCTGCTCTTCTGACCTCTAATAGCTATACAGGAGAGCGGCCACAATACCCCCCAGGATGTCACCTCACACCGTACAGGTCAGAGCTCCGCACACCTCAGCCTGCCCCCTCCCAGGACAGATACGCACACAGCCTCCTCTTATTATTAGGACAGTGATGAATGCCAGCCTCCTACTGCCTCCTCTTATAAGGCCAGTGATGAGTGGTGGCCTCCTCCTGCCTCCTCTTATAAGGCCAGTGATGAGCGACCTCCAGCACCTGTGCTGACTTGGGCCAGACATGAAAACCTGGACTGGCCAGAAGGGAATGACAGGCCCCACTACCATCCTGCCCGTCATTCCATACAAATCCAGGCCGGTCTCCAGCCACTAGCAGGAGTCCCATAGGAAGTAGTTTGCTCTGGGTCCTCGGCCTTCCTGGATTCCTCCATCTCTCCCCCAGCTTTCCCAGGATGAGACATGGACTGGAGCCAGGTGCACATGTATGACAGGTATCAGGGTGATATATAGCCATCCCCGACCGCCAGTCCTCTCACTGTCTCACTACATATATATATATACATAGTTAGTTTTGCTGGGACTATCCTGATTTTGAAGGCACAGTTTTGGCGAATTAAAGGAGAACTCTGTCCAAAAACTATTTTTTTTAATGTTATTTCATTAGCAAAGTTAGATGAATTCCTAATATACTCTAATTATGGGAAATGCACATATAGGGGGAGATTTATCAAACTGGTGTAAAGTAGAATTGCCTTAGTTGCCCCTAGCAACCAATCAGATTCCACCTTTTATTTTTCAAAGATTCTGTGAGGAATAAAAGGTGGAATCTGATTGGTTGCTAGGGGCAACTGAGCCAGTTCTACCAAATTCCTAATACAGCGGTCCCTCAACATACGATATTAGCGTGCCTTCACACCTACCGACTTGCAGCGTAAATCTTGCTGCAAGTCTGTCAGGTCCTGGCAGTTCACTGTCACTACATACATGCAGCGGTCTGAACGACCACTGCATGTATGTAATTCTGCCGGCCCCTTAACCCCTTCTGCTGCCTGGCTCCCGCTGCGCTCCCGCTCTGTATACATTACTTGTCTCTCGTTGCACAGGGTCGCGGCGTACTGCTCTCCTGCCCGGAGCTGGGGGTGGAGGGCTACTCAATACACTGGACAGAACTTCTGACGGAATCGGGTGGCCGGGGGGGGGGGGGGGATTTTGGTTGATGATTGCACTAGGGGTTTCTGTCAGGGCGGGGAGGCAGGTAGCTAAATTTTGGGCAGAAAGGCACAGGAATGGCCATTACATGTAATTTCTACATATACTGCGCCCCCTGCTGGATGCTGAAGGTATAGACTGGGGAGTCATGACGTCACGTTTTTTTTAGAGCAAATGTAGCCTGTCTGATCGAAAAAAATTGTGGGGAATAGCACTATATGTTATATATATATCGCCCTATATGATATATATATATATATATATATATATATATAGCACTATATGTTATGTACATAGCCCTATATGTTATATTTATTTATATATATATATATATATATATATATATATATATATATATATAGCCCTGTGTGTGTGGGGGGGGGGGTCAGATAGATGGGGTAGTGTGTGGAGGGTCAGGTGGGGTAGTGTGTGTGAGGGGTCTGGTGGGGTAGTGTGTGTGGAGGGTCAGGTGGGGTAGTGTGTGTTGGGTGATCAGGTGGGGTAGTGTGTGTGTGCGGGGGGTCAGGTGGGGTAGTGTGTGTGTGGGGGGGTCAGGTGGGGTAGTGTGTGTGGTGGTCCGGTGGGGTAGTGTGTGTATGGGTGTGGGTCAGGTAGTGTAGTGTGTGTGTGTGTGTGTGTGGGGGGAGTCCGATGGTGTAGTGTGTGTGGGTCAGGTGGTGTAGTGTGTGTGGGGGTCCGGTGGGGTAGTGTGTGTGTGGGGGCGGGTCAGTTGGAGCTGTGTGTGTTGGTCAGGTGGTGTAGTGTGTGTGGGGGTCCGGTGGGGCAGTGTGTGTGGGTCAGGTGGTGGAGTGTGTGGGGGGTCCGGTGGGGTAGTGTGTGTGTGGGGGAGGGGGGGGGGCAGTTGGGGCTGTATGTGTGGGTCAGGTGGTGTAGTGTGTGGGGGTCCGGTGGGATAGTGTGTGTGTGTGTGTGTGTGTGTGGGGGGGGGGGGGGGGGTCAGTTGGGGCTGTGTGTGTGGGTCAGGTGGTGTAATGTATGAGGGGGTCCGGTAGGGTAGTGTTGGTATGTGGGTGGGTCAGGTGGTGTAGTGTGTGGGGGGACCGGTGGGGCAGTGTGTGTATGGGGTTGGGGCTGTGTGAGTGGGTCTGGTGGTGTAATGTGTGTGGGGGTCTGGTGGTGTAATGTGTGTGGGGGTCCGGTGGTGTAGTGTGTGTGGGGGTTCGTTAGGGTAGTTTGTGTGGAGGGGTGGGTCAGTTTGGGCTTTGTGGGTGGGTCAGGTGGTGTAGTGTGTGTGGGAGGGTCCGGTGGGGGTAGAGTGTGTATGGGGGAGGGTCAGTTGGGGCTGTGTGGGTGGATCAGGTGGTGTAGTGTGTGTGTGTGTGTGTGTGGGGGGGGGTCTGGTGGGGTAGTGTGTGTATGGGGGCGGGTCAGTTGGGGCTGTGTGTGTGTGATCAGTTTTAGAGTGGTATTACATGGGCCGATGGGGGCCCGATAATACCTGTAAACGAGAGCCAATCTGCTAGATCGTCGCTCATTACTGATGTTCTTGCAGCCCTTTTTTAAACTATATACATTACCTATCCACTCTCCAAGGATGCTTCTGCGGTCCGCTTCTCCCTGGGTCCCGCGCGCTCTACCTTCAGAGTGGCCTGTCAGCTGATCGTGTATTTATTACATGGACTGATAATCGGGCGGATTCGGATGATTATCGTTCCGTGTAATAGTACCCTTAGTTTTAATTTTATTCAGACTATACGCCTTTCGCTGAATTCCTTTTAAAAAAAATTGGCGTACATGGCGGACAAGGATCCCTACCCCTGCCCTATACAATGATAGAGGGGGGTGTATATGATACCTCCTCCATATCACACATAATACCTGCCTGTATACATATATACACACCTATATAATGATACAGAGGGGTGTACACATATATACAGTATACAGTATATCTCCTCCATATCATACATAATACCTGTCTGTGTATATACACCTATACAATGATACAGGGGGGGGGGGGGTGTATACATATATGATATGTATAGCGGGAGAAGCACTCGTGCAGATAAGTTCTTGTGGGGGGTGCCAGCAGTGTGTACAGCTATGTAGACAAGGAGAGGAATAAACCTGTCTGTTTGATTTCATCTGGAGTGTCGTGGTGGTTTACCTTGTCTATATCTATATCTATCTATATATATAATATATATATATATATATATATATATATATATATATATATATATATAATGTATGTACCTATACAGTGATAGAGAGGCATATATATACTTATACAATGATCCAGAGGGTGAAAGAAAAAATAATAATATATACATTTATAACAGGGCAGCTCAACAGAAATAGAGGGGGAGACCACCAGGGGGCAGCAACACAAACACACAGCTGTTACAGTACCTGGGGGAAGATTTATGGTGCTGCACTATACTAGGATTCTGCTTGTTGCCCATAGCAACCAATCACAGATCTGCTTTTACTTCTCACACTGCTTTGGTAATATGAAATATTGGTTGCTATGGACCTGTGATTGGTTGCTATGGAGCTGAGATTGGGTTTATGTGATGTGGTTTGTGTGTGTGATGGTGGCAGCGCCCCCTATAGGCTGACACATGACTGCAGTGGACACACAGTGTGAACAGGCTCTTACCTTCATATCCAACATCATGCGTGATCTGTATTCCTCAATTATATAAGAACACGAGAACCTGAAGAAGAAGCCAGAAACCTCTTATTCTATGGATCTACTGGATCTCCAACAAATGTAAGTTCTATTGGGAGAGATTTGGGGGCACAGGGGGCTCAGTATAGGGCGGGGGAGGGGCAGAGGATGGGGGCAATAAGGAGATACTTACACTGCGACTCCTACTCCAACTCTGAGGAGTTTCGAGCTCTGCAGCAGCTTATATCACCTAGGTGATGTCATAATGTGCTGCTGAGGTCACTCTGTGATGTCACAAAGGCCTACATTGTGCTGGGGAGAAAGCAGAGAGCCAATCAGAGAACAGATCATTGCTAGGTGTGATAGATAGATAGATAGATAGATAGATAGATAGATCGGAGAGAGAGTACCTCTTTAAGGGCATGTTCATACTTCATCCTTTGTGGATTTGATGCTGCCGATTACATCTATTGAAATAAATAGCTAATAATCGCAGCATGAAATCCAGAGTGGAGTAAGTACATTTGGCTGCATCCTGACCATTCGCCTCCATCTGTGAACCAGTGCTGTGTTCTTGCCCCCCGGGTGAAAAGTTGCCACCCCCCCCCTTATATTGCTGGTTATATGGTAGTAGTATACACCCACCCCCCTTATATTGCTGGTTATATGGTAGTAGTATACAACCGCCCCGTATATTGTTGGTTATATGATAGTAGTATACAGCCCCCGTTATATTGTTGGTTATATGATAGTAGTATACACCCCCCCTTAAATGGCGGGTTATATGATAGTAGTATACACCCGCCCCTTATATTGCTGGTTATATGATGGTAGTATACACCCCCCCTCCCCCTTATATTGCTGGTTATATGTTAGTAGTATACACCCCCCCCCCCTTATATTGCTGGGTATATGATAGTAGTATACACCCCCCCCCCCTTATATTGCTGGTTATATGGTAGTAGTATACACCCGCCCCTTATATTGTTGGTTATATGATAGTAGTATACACCCCCCCCCCTTATATTGCTGGTTATATGATAGTAGTATACAACCCCCCCCCTTATATTGCTGGTTATATGATAGTAGTATACACCCCCCCCCCCCTTATATTGCTGGTTATATTGTAGTAGTATATACCCCCCTTATATTGTTGGTTATATGATAGTAGTATACACCCCCCCCCCTTATATTGCTGGTTATATGGTAGTAGTATACACCCGCCCCTTATATTGTTGGTTATATGATAGTAGTATACACCCTCCCCTTATATTGCTGGTTATATGGTAGTAGTATACACCCCCCCCCCTTATATTGCTGATTATATGATAGCAGTATACAGCCCCCCCCCCCCCTTATATTGCTGGTTATATGATAGTAGTGTACACCCCGCCCCCCTTATATTGCTGGTTATATGATAGTAGTATACCCCCCCCCCCCTATATTGCTGGTTATATGATAGTAGTATACACCCCTACCCCTTATATTGCTGGTTATATGGTAGTAGTATACCACCCCCCCCCCCCTTATATTGCTGGTTATATGATAGTAGTATACAACCGCCCCGTATATTGTTGGTTATATGATAGTAGTATAAACCCCCCGTTATATTGTTGGTTATATTATAGTAGTATACACCTGCCCCTTATATTGTTGGTTATATGATAGTAGTATACACCCCCCGTTATATTGTTGGTTATATGATAGTAGTATACACCCGCCCCTTATATTGTTGGTTATATGATAGTAGTATACACCCCCCTCCCCCTTATATTGCTGGTTATATGATAGTAGTATACACCCCCCCCCCCTTATATTGCTGGGTATATGATAGTAGTATACACCCCCCCCCCCTTATATTGCTGGTTATATGGTAGTAGTATACACCCGCCCCTTATATTGTTGGTTATATGATAGTAGTATACACCCCCCCCTTATATTGCTGGTTATATGATAGTAGTATACAGCCCCCCCCCCCCTTATATTGCTGGTTATATGATAGTAGTATACACCCCCCCTCCCCCTTATATTGCTGGTTATGTGATAGTAGTATACACCCCCCCCCCCTTATATTGCTGGTTATATGGTAGTAGTATACACCCCCCCTTATATTGCTGATTATATGATAGCAGTATACAGCCCCCCCCCCTTATATTGCTGGTTATGATAGTAGTATACACCCCCCCCTTATATTGCTGATTATATGATAGCAGTATACAGCCCCCCCCCTTATATTGCTGGTTATATGATAGTAGTATCCCCCCCCCCTTATATTGCTGGTTATATGGTAGTAGTATACACCCGCCCCTTATATTGTTGGTTATATGATGGTAGTATACACCCACCCCCTTAAATTGTTGGTTATATGATAGTAGTAAACACCCTCCCCTTATATTGCTGGTTATATGGTAGTAGTATACACCCCCCCCTTATATTGCTGATTATATGATAGCAGTATACAGCCCCCCCCCCTTATATTGCTGGTTATATGATAGTAGTATACACCCCCCCTCCCCCCTATATTGCTGGTTATATGATAGTAGTATACACCCCTCCCCCTTATATTGCTGGTTATATGTTAGTAGTACATAGCTCCCAACCTTCCCGGATTCCGCGGGACAGTCCCGTTTTCAGTGTCCCGTCCAGTGTCCCGCATTATATGTGGCCCCACCAAAAAAACAATAAACCAGTATCTCACCTGTCCGCCGATCCCAGCAGCTCCTCTCCCGGCAGAGCGCGCACTCCCGTCATCCTCCGGGGCGGGCAGCGGGGTATACAGACACTGACTGTGCCCTGCAGCCTCTGTCATGAATTACTTCTGGCACAGTCAGTGTCTGTATAACCTGCTGCCCGCCCCGGAGGATGACGGGAGTGCGCGCTCTGCCGGGAGAGGAGCTGCTGGGACCGGAGGACAGGTGAGTTACTGGTTTATTGTTTTTCTGGTCGGGCCACACAAATGGGGGGATTTGCTACTATGTGGGGCGCTATATGGGGGATTGGCCACTATATGGGGGGATTGGCTACTATGTGGGGCACTATATGGGGGATTGGCTACTATGTGGGGCACTATATGGGGGATTGGCTACTATGTGGGGCACTATATGGGGGATTGGCTACTATGTGGGACACTATATGGGAGATTGGCTACTATGTGGGGCACTATATGGAGGATTGGCTACTATGTGGGGCACTATATGGGGGATTGGCTACTATGTGGGGCACTATATGAGGGGATTGGCTACTATGTGGGGCATATATGGGGCATTGGCTACTATGTGGGGCACTAAATGGGGGATTGGATACTACGTGGGGCACTCTATGGGAGATTGGCTACTATATGGGGGATTGGCTACTATGTGGGGCACTATATGGGGGATTGGATACTATGTGGGGCACTATATGGGGGATTGCCTACTATATGGGGGATTGGCTACTATGTGGGACACTATATGGGGGGAATGGCTACTATGTGGAGCACTATATGGGGGATTGGCTACTATGTGGGGCATGTATGGGGGCATTGACTACTATGTGGGGCACTATATGGGGGATTGGATACTATGTGGGGCACTATATGGGGGATTGGCTACTATATGGGGGATTGGCTACTTTGTGGGGCACTATATGGGGAATTGGATACTATGTGGGGCGCTATATGGGGGATTGGCTACTATGTGGGACACTATATGGGGGATTGGCTACTATGTGGGGCACTATATGGGGGCATTGAAAACTATGTTTGGCACTATATGGGGGGATTGGCTACTATGTGGGGCACTATATGGGTATTGGCTACTATGTGGGGCATTATATGGGGATTGGCTACTATGTGGGCACTATATGGGGGATTGGCTACTATGTGGGGCACTATATGGGGGCATTGGCTACTATGTGGGGCACTATATGGGGGGATTGGCTACTATGTGGGGCACTATATGGGGATTGGCTACTATGTGGGGCACTATATGGGGGCATTGGCTACTATGTGGGGCACTATATGGGGGCATTGGCTACTATGTGGGGCACTGTATGGGGGCATTGGCTACTATGTGGGGCACTATATGGGGGCATTGGCTACTATGTGGGGCACTATATGGGGGCATTGGCTACTATGTGGGGCACTATATTGGGGCATTGGCTACTATGTGGGGCACTATATGGGGGCATTGGCTACTATGTGGGGCACTATATGGGGGCATTGGATACAATGTGGAGCATATATGGGGGATTGGATACTATGTGGGGCACTATATGAGGCATTGGATACTATGTGGGGCACTATATAGGGGCATTGGCTACTATGTGGGGCACTATATGGGGGCATTGGATACTATGTGGGGCACTATATGGGGGCATTGGATACTATGTGGGGCACTATTGGGGGATTGGATACTATGTGGGGCATATATGGGGATTGGCTACTATGTGGGGCACTATATGGGGGCATTGGATACTATGTGGGGCACTATATGGGGGCATTGGATACTATGTGGGCACTATTGGGGGGATTGGATACTATGAGGGCACTATTGGGGGGATTGGTTACTATGTGGGGCACTATTGGGGGATTGGTTACTATGTGGGGCACTATTGGGGGATTGGATACTATGTGGGGCACTATATGGGGATTGTCTACTTTGTGGCGCACTATATGGGGGCATTGGCTACTATGTGGGGTACTATACAAAGGCATTGGATACTATGTGGGGCACTATACAGGGGGATTGGCTATTATGTGGGGCACTATTGAGGGGATTGGATACTATGTGGGGCACTATATTGGGGGGATTGGATACTATATGGGGCACTATAATGGGGGATTGGATACTATATAGGGCATTTTGGGGGGGATTGGATACTATATCGGGCACTATTCAGTCAGCAGCATGTGGTGACTGTAGGGGAGTGGCTATGGAGGGTCACTATGGGGGTGTGGCTATGGAGGGTTGCTATGGGGGCGTGGCTATGGAGGGTCGTATGGGGGCGTGGCTATGGGGACCGCGGAGCACATGTCCCTCTTTGCTCTTTGCAAAAGTTGAGAGGTATGGTAGTATACAACCACCCACCCCCATGTTGCTGGTTATATGATAGTAGTATACACTCCACCCCCCTTATATTGATGGGTATATGATAGTAGTATACACCCGCCCCTTATATTGCTGGTTATATGATAGTAGTATACACCCGCCCTTCTTATATTGCTGGTTATGTGGTAGTAGTATACCCCCCCCCCCCGCCCTTTATATTGCTGGTTATATGGTGGTAGTATACCCCCCCCCCCTTTTTGCAGGTTATATGGTAGTAGTATATACCCCCCCCTCTTAAATTGCTAGTTATATGATAGTAGTATAGACCCCCCTTATATTGCTAGTTATATGATAGTAGTATAGACCCCCCTTATATTGCTGGTTATATGATAGTAGTATACAGTCCCCCCCCCCCCTTATATTGCTGGTTATATGATAGTAGTATAGACCCCCCCCTTATATTGCTAGTTATATGATAGTAGTATACACCCCTCCCCCTTATATTGCTAGTTATATGATAGTAGTATACACCTGCCCCTCATATTGATGGTTATATGATAGTAGTATACACCCCCCCCCCCTATATTGATGGTTATATGATAGTAGTATATACACTCGCCCCTTATATTGCTGGCTATATGATAGTAGTATACAGCCCCCGCCCCCTTATATTGCTGGTTATATGATAGCAGTATACAGCCCCCCTCCCCTTTACATTGCCGGTTATATGTTAGTAGTGTACCCCCCCCCTTTGTATTGCTGGTTATATGATAGTAGTATACACCCGCCCCTTATATTGCTGGTTATATGATAGTAGTATACACCCGCCCCTCATATTGATGGTTATATGATAGTAGTATACACCCCCCCTATATTGATGGTTATATGATAGTAGTATATACACTCTCCCCTTATATTGCTGGCTATATGATAGTAGTATACAGCCCCTGCCCCCTTATATTGCTGGTTATATGATAGCAGTATACAGCCCCCCTCCCCTTTATATTGCCGGTTATATGTTAGTAGTGTACCCCCCCCCCTTTGTATTGCTGGTTATATGATAGTAGTATACACCCGCCCCTTATATTGCTGGTTACATGATAGTAGTATACACCCTCCCCCCTTATATTGCTGGTTATATGATAACGGGGGGTTGGCTACAAAGGGCAGCAGGGATGCAGCACAGGTCTGCTGGAGGAGAGGGGAGCTGGTGAGAGCATCTCCCCCAGTATATGCTCTATCCCATCTACTGGCCGCCGGCACTGTCACACCATACAGATAATGAGAGCTCTGATGCAGGTACGGGAGAGAGACCACCGGGATGATAATGATTCTCACTATCCTGGTGGTCTCTCTCCCATCCTGCACCGGAGCTGTTACCAGAGTTTACCAATTAAAGCAAATGTACCATCACATAAATATAACAGCGCCGATGCGGGGAAGCTGTTGCTTCAGTCCTTTTTTTGAAATGGGTCATGGTTGGGGCTAAAGCACTGGAGGCAGCCCGGCCCCCAGTAGGAGGGAACCCCCGCCCCTCTGTGACATGGCTCTATTGATTCTAATGGAACCGCGTCACAGAGGGGTGGGGTTTATCACACTGGGGGATGGCCGGTATAGCAGGCCAGATCAACCCCCGTCCAGGTATAAAATGGCCTAGCCCAGAGTATACTCCGGGGTATAAAATAGCCTAGGCCAAACTATACCCCTCCAGGCCAGAATATACCCCAGGGTATAAAATAGCCTAGACCAAACTATACCCTGGGGTGTAACACAGCCTAGACCAGAGTATACCCATCCAGGCCAGAATATATCCATCTAATGTCGAACCAGGCCACAGTATACCCCGGGGGATAAACTATATACCTGGGGGTGTAAAAGAGCCAAAGCCATGCTATATCTCTCCGGGCCATAACGTTATTACTTCACTGGTTTTCTCACCCCTGGCCCAGGCCCCAGTACACCCCAGGGCATATATTTTCATACCCAGGGGTATAATATAGACTAGGCCATACTATAAACCTGGGGACAGTCTAGCCCAGGCCACAATATACCCTGCCAGACTATATCCCTCCCAAGTTATGATGTCACTGTTTTTCTCAGTGCTGACCCAGGCTACAGTATACCCCAGGGGATATGTTCTATACCAGGGGGTGTAAAATAGCCTAGGCCAGAATATATCCCTCTAGGTCATCATGTTATCACTGTTTTTTTCACTTCATCTCCAATTTTTTTATTACACTTGGACACACAGCTGCTTCCTCTAGTTGAGAAATACATGACATGGGAAAGCTGATCCCTCCATTACCTCTACCCCCTCCCCCCCTTCCAACATACCACCCCCCCCCACCCCCACCCCCACCCCCATCCTTCCCAAAAAAGAAGACAAAGACCTGGCTCTTTGGAAAAGTTTTGGCCACAGCAGCCAAATTTTATTAACAAACGTACAAAAAACATAAACATTATGCAAAAATGATACTGCCACTACTACCCCCCCCCAGCTATCTAAAACCCAGAACGGGAAGGAGGTCCTTGAGGCTAAAACTATAACCGGCCACCCATAACTGTGCCCCAAAATATCTGGCTATTACCACTCATTTCCGACCCCCAGCCGGTTCCCCCAGGCTCAGGAGCCCTACCGCAAGTCCAATGGCACTGGCCGATTATCCACAAACCATTACTCCCCCGGACACCATCCAGTCAGGAGCCCAGCCTCCTCCAAGACCCCCGATAATCTTTAATAAAATGAGGGGGAATGGGGGTGCACCTCACCTCGTGTACCCCCCTTATACTCAATTTTTCCAACCCCAAGGACCCCCTAACCCGCCAGCAGCTGCTATGACAAAATGACAATCCAACCCTCACCCCGAACTAACCCAACCACGACCCATACAATCCTGCTGTCCCCAACTAAGGGAGGGAGGGCGGGACTCTTCACTGCTGCTCCGCATGTGCTGACCAGATACAGGAAGAGCCAGTAATATATATACCCTCCCCTGACTCCCTTACCCCTCCCCTTAGCAACTCCTGCTCAGCCAGCCAGTTCTCAAGTTAACCCCTTTCGTGCCAGCTCCCCTGTCATGCTGGCCTCCCTTAACTCCGTTGCGTCCGGCCTTCTCTGTACAGTGCTTACACTGAACTGACAGTAGATGGCGCTGTCCCATCACTGCATCATCTGCACTATTTAAGCAGCAGGAGGTTTTACGGGCTGTGCAAAATTTTACGGTTGTTGCGCAAATATCATCATTAGACGCAAGTGCCTTGATACATCTTGTAAAATTTATTGCACTATTTATGCGTTTTTTGCAGTCCGTTTTTTTTTCATCCTTTTTTGCAACAAAAAAAAATGGATTGAAAAAACGGATCAAAACGCATCTTTTTTTAGTGTACACAAAAATGCGGTCAACCACAGTATTTGTGTACGCTAAAAAAAGATGCATTTTTATCCGTTTTTTTATTATGGAATGGAAAAGCAAGATTCGCCCTGTAGTCAAAATTACCTAGAAAGGGCCCTGCCCCGGGGTATAAAATAGCCTAGGCCAAAATATGCCCAGGGTATAATCTAGCCTAGGCCATTTTAGCCCCGGGTATAGTCTGGGCTGGGGGTATATTCTGGCCTGTTACACCGGCTCGCCTCCACTGCTTCAGCCTAGGCCAGTCCTCAGTAATAGACCGACGGCGTGCGCAGGAACCGGTACGCAGTTCAAAAATAGGACCATGGCACCAGCTTTCCTGCGCCGTTCTATTTATGTGCTTTAATTAACCTGATGATACATTAGTTTTAAAGGGGTTATCCAGTGCTACATGGCCACTTTCTTTCAGAGACAACACGACTCTTGTCTCCAGTTTGTAATTAAGCTCCATTCACTTCAATGGAACTGAGCAGCAAAACCTACACCCAAACTGGAGACAAGAGCGGTGCTGTCTCTGGAAGAAAGTGGCCATGTTTTTGTAGCACTGGATAACCTCTTTAAAGCAGAATTCAGTACTGCATGTATTGTACACAGCCAGCCATGATATGTGGGGAGGATGTGGTATGTGGCTGCTGGGGGTTTGACTGCCAGGGCCGATTTTCAGTCTCAGTCCATCCCCGGCTATTTGGCCCCCCTATGCAATGCCATGCAGATTGCAGACCTAAGGTAGAAGCTGCATACAGTACCATCTACACTATGTGTACCCCTCACATAGTACCAGTGTGGTGACCCCCAGTTTGGAGGTACGGCCGGTCACTTGCCAGACGGTACAGTGTGACGCTAAGTCTATGGTGGTTGGCCGAGATATAGCCTTGCCCAGTGATGGTAATTTGTTGTGATGCCAGTGCCGGTTGGGCACACAGGTGTGGTGGCACACCTGCTTTATTTTACAGGGCTGGCTATACCTTGTTCCCCTGTGGACAGTGAGCTGCTGGGCTGTTGTGGGGTCCCTTGGGTACTTATCACTGTGGTCCGGACTGGAGTAGTGACCCACCCGGAATATTGGTACTGCCACCCACATAAAGGGGAGATGACCCAAGCAGTGTGCGTGTGTGCCGGTGCTTAGCGAGAAATCACAGAGTCTCTTTAGTATAAATATAAGTCAGTTTACTCTGGAGACCTTTGGGAATGTGCAGCAGGTCATACAGCTTTTTCTTGACACAACACTTTACACTTGACAAGTCACTTGAGACGTTACTATCCAAATCTGCACTGAGTGTAGAAAAGAGTAGTACCATCGTGCTGACTGAGTTGCGTGATGAGAGTTAGAAAGGAGGATCAGAGAATCAGAGAGGAGGATGTCGAGAGAGTCCCAACCCAAGTAATACTGTGCTCTGCCGAGACTTTGGAGGTAGAAATAGAAGAATACTTTAGAGTAGAGAGAATACTTGTGCCTGTGTTTTGACTCTTTGGTCTTTGCACCACCTATTGCCCACAAGTGTCGAGTGACCCGTCCTAGAGGGTGACACAAGCCCCAGACCTTTTTACCTGGGATGAGAGGAATGCTGTGGGTTCCCGGCTTACACCCGCGCTGCGAGATAGAGTTCATAGGCTTCTAGCAACTTTGCTCTATCTGGCTCAGTTCCTTGACTTTTCTATGGATGCACTTACTAGACATTGCTCCCCAGGGCCAGTTTTAGACTAAATGTGGCCCTGGGCAAAGTTGAAGGTGGGGCCCCAAATGCTTAAAATATTTTAGAAACAATTTAAGGTCCCCATACACTTTTGTCAGTGGTACCCCCTGCTCGTGGACGGTTCAGCTATTACAAGGCCAGATATTCTGGATAAGTTAGGGCCAATCTAGCCGATCTTGCTTACAGAACCTATTAGACAGCTCAATTATGTCCGTGCATCCCTTGCTTCATATAGTAAATAATAAAGCTACTTACCTCATCATGTTCCTCAGTGTCCTCAGGCCTTGTCTGTGCGACACTCTGGTCAGCACAGCTGCAGCTCTCACTTCTGGTCCCCTCTCTGAAGTAACAGGCCAATGACTGACCGAGACAGGACACCACTAGGCCAGTAATGGGCAGAGACAGGACACCACCAGGCCAGTGATGGGCTGAGACAGGACACCCCCGGGCCAGTGATGGGCTGAGACAGGACAACCCCGGGCCAGTGATGGGCTGAGACAGGACACCACCAGGCCAGTGATGGGCTGAGACAGGACACCAACAGGCCAGTGATGGGCTGAGACAGGACACCCCCGGGCCAGTGATGGGCTGAGACAGGACACCCCCGGGCCAGTGATGGGCTGAGACAGGACACCCCCGGGCCAGTGATGGGCTGAGACAGGACACCCCCGGGCCAGTGATGGGCTGAGACAGGACACCCCCGGGCCAGTGATGGGCTGAGACAGGACACCCCCGGGCCAGTGATGGGCTGAGACAGGACACCCCCGGGCCAGTGATGGGCTGAGACAGGACACCCCCGGGCCAGTGATAAGCTGAGACAGGACAGCACCAGGCCAGTAATTGGCTGAGACAGGACACCCCCGGGCCAGTAATGGGCTGAGACAGGACACCCCCGGGCCAGTGATGGGCTGAGACAGGACCCAACCAGGCCAGTGATGGGCTGAGACAGGACACCCCCGGGCCAGTGATGGGCTGAGACAGGACACCCCCGGGCCAGTGATGGGCTGAGACAGGACACCCCCGGGCCAGTGATGGGCTGAGACAGGACAGCACCAGGCCAGTGATGGGCTGAGACAGGACCCAACCAGGCCAGTGATGGGCTGAGACAGGACACCCCCGGGCCAGTGATGGGCTGAGACAGGACACCCCCGGGCCAGTGATGGGCTGAGACAGGACACCCCCGGGCCAGTGATGGGCTGAGACAGGACACCCCCGGGCCAGTGATGGGCTGAGACAGGACAGCACCAGGCCAGTGATGGGCTGAGACAGGACAGCACCAGGCCAGTGATGGGCTGAGACAGGACACCCCTGGGCCAGTAATGGGCTGAGACAGGACACCCCCGGGCCAGTGATGGGCTGAGACAGGACACCCCCGGGCCAGTGATGGGCTGAGACAGGACACCCCCGGGCCAGTGATGGGCTGAGACAGGACACCCCCGGGCCAGTGATGGGCTGAGACAGGACACCCCCGGGCCAGTGATGGGCTGAGACAGGACACCCCCGGGCCAGTGATGGGCTGAGACAGGACACCCCCGGGCCAGTGATGGGCTGAGACAGGACACCCCCGGGCCAGTGATGGGCTGAGACAGGACACCCCCGGGCCAGTGATGGGCTGAGACAGGACACCCCCGGGCCAGTGATGGGCTGAGACAGGACACCCCCGGGCCAGTGATGGGCTGAGACAGGACAGCACCAGGCCAGTAATGGGCTGAGACAGGACACCCCCGGGCCAGTAATGGGCTGAGACAGGACACCCCCGGGCCAGTGATGGGCTGAGACAGGACCCAACCAGGCCAGTGATGGGCTGAGACAGGACACCCCCGGGCCAGTGATGGGCTGAGACAGGACACCCCCGGGCCAGTGATGGGCTGAGACAGGACACCCCCGGGCCAGTGATGGGCTGAGACAGGACAGCACCGGGCCAGTGATGGGCTGAGACAGGACCCAACCAGGCCAGTGATGGGCTGAGACAGGACACCCCCGGGCCAGTGATGGGCTGAGACAGGACACCCCCCGGCCAGTGATGGGCTGAGACAGGACACCCCCGGGCCAGTGATGGGCTGAGACAGGACACCCCCGGGCCAGTGATGGGCTGAGACAGGACAGCACCAGGCCAGTGATGGGCTGAGACAGGACAGCACCAGGCCAGTGATGGGCTGAGACAGGACACCCCTGGGCCAGTAATGGGCTGAGACAGGACACCCCCGGGCCAGTGATGGGCTGAGACAGGACACCCCCGGGCCAGTGATGGGCTGAGACAGGACACCCCCGGGCCAGTGATGGGCTGAGACAGGACACCCCCGGGCCAGTAATGGGCTGAGACAGGACACCCCCGGGCCAGTGATGGGCTGAGACAGGACCCAACCAGGCCAGTGATGGGCTGAGACAGGACACCCCCGGGCCAGTGATGGGCTGAGACAGGACACCCCCGGGCCAGTGATGGGCTGAGACAGGACACCCCCGGGCCAGTGATGGGCTGAGACAGGACAGCACCAGGCCAGTGATGGGGGCTGTTACTTCAGAGATGGGACCAGAAGTTAGAGCTGCAGCTGCGCTGACCGGGGAATACCACAGACAAGGCCTGAGGACACTGGGAACGTGATCAGGTAAGTAATAGCTTTATTATTTTAAAGACATAATTATCAGCCATTGGCCGCGCTACCTGTAGCGATGATTTTTGTCAAAAGACAACGATCATCTGATCGGCTCTTCAGCTGATCATTGTCCTTATTACATGGAGAAATATCAGCCTGATTCAGACAAGTATTGGTCCATGTATTAGGGCCCTTAGTCATAGTCATTTCAGAAGGTTACAGGTCAGGACTGCTCACACATAAAAACTAGTTATATAATAATAATTTTTATTTATATAGCACCAACAGATTCCGCAGCACTTTACAATTCTGGGGGTACATACATAGACAGAAATCAGACATTATAGAGAAATACATATAGTTATCCATACAAGAGGAGTGAGGTCCCTGCTCGCATGCATGAGCTTACACACTATCGGTGCATTGTTTTTTTTTAAAAAAAAGATATTGTTATCTCAGGACTAAATATAACCTCCATACTGTTATGGAAGAAAACGCACACATGTAAAGACCAATATTATAACCACTGCATGACCACAACATAATGACTCTATATACACTATATACAGACCAATGTTACCGCCATAGAGTGACCACCACATAATGACCGTATATACAGACCAATATTACCGCCATAGAGTGACCGCTATAAAATGACTTTGGTATTTTCGTTCGAATACCAAGCAGTTCCAGTTTCAAAGCGTTCAAAAACCGAGGTATTACTATAAATATATTCTCCACCCTCCTCTTCATTAGGAATGCTCCAGGCAGATTGCTTCCTATTCTCCACCTGTATCAGCCCGGCACATGGGCTGGATCGTTAAGACACCTGTGCAAAGCTCAAACAGCAGTAAATGTTCCTGGATCATTCCTAATGATGAGGAGGGTGGGGAGGAAGGACAGAGAGGTGGTGCCAGCCTAATGCATATACAAATGTAAGCCCCGGCTTTTAGACACAGCACTGCAAGATTAAAAGTTGTTCCTATGACAATAACTGCACCCCCTGCCGAACCGACCCCAGGACAGATCTTGGATTAAAAGCAGCTATCCGAAGGTACAAGTGGTTTGGGGGGTCAGATTGTGGGTACAGAGTCGCTTTAAGGGAAATAGCCCTATATGTGCATTTCCCATAATTAATGTACATTACGAATTTGTCTAACTTTCCGTAAGTAATAGCATATTAAAAATGCTTTTGGCCAGAGTTTTCCTTTAATCTTAAAAGTACAGGCTTTTACGAAGGGCGTAACCAAGCAACACCTGTGATGAGACACCACACCTGCCTATCCAGTGCCTGTCCTTATCCAGTGCCCTCTATGTGTACCCCTCACACAGTACCAGCCTAGACCTGCCCTTATACAGTACCATTTACACTATGTGTACCCTTCACACAGTATACACCTCAGTACCACTAACACCCACTAGGCCGATCTAATAGTATAGGTGTACCTTAAAGACTAATACAGTGGTGCCTTGGATTACGAGCATAATTCGTTCCGGGTCCCCGCTTGTAATCCAAATCCACTCTTAAACCAAAGCACATTTTCCCATAAGAAATCATAGAAATGCAGACAATTGGTTCCACACCCCAAAAATAATGATTTATTATTCTGAATATAATGTAAAACTAATGAAAAAACATTCAGAAACAGCAGAATATGTGATATTATAAGTTACTATACAGGAATGGATGGGAAACACAAGGGCTGACAGAGACTGCAGGGAGCAGGAAGGAATGAGCAGGGCAGATGTGGGCACAGTATAGCAGCATCTCTGTCCGGGGAGAGAGGGGTTACAGCTATGGAGAGATTACCTCCACAGTCCTGTCCCCTGATGCAAGCCCCAGCCTGAAGTGGATCTGCTATGATTTGGAAGGTGAGGGAGACTTCCTGGGTCAGAGTACAGTGCAGACCATGCCCCTCCCCCCACTCCCCCTCCTACCCAGTACAGGGAGCTCTTACACCAAAGCAATTCTCTTAAACCAAGTCACAATTTTGAAAAACTGTGAGCTCTTAAACCAAAACGCTCCTAAACCAAGGTACCACTGTATAATAGTATAGATGTTCCCTGTATCCCTATATGCTGATCTAATAGTACAAGTGTGCCCTATATATATCCTATAGTATACATTTAGGGCCAGAAATATTTGGACAGTGACACAATTTTGGCGAGTTGGGCTCTGCATGCCACCACATTGGATTTGAAATGAAACCTCTACAACAGAATTCAAGTGCAGATTGTAACGTTTAATTTGAAGGGTTGAACAAAAATATCTGATAGAAAATGTAGGAATTGTGCACATTTCTTTACAAACACTCCACATTTTAGGAGCTCAAAAGTAATTGGACAAATAAACATAACCCAAACAAAATATATATCTTTTCAATATTTTGTTGCTAATCCTTTGGAGGCAATCACTGCCTTAAGTCTGGAACCCATGGACATCCCCAAACGCTGGGTTTCCTCCTAATGCTTTGCCAGGCCTTTACAGCCGCAGCCTTCAGGTCTTGCTTGTTTGTGGGTCTTTCCGTCTTAAGTCTGGATTTGAGCAAGTGAAATGCATGCTCAATTGGGTTAAGATCTGGTGATTGACTTGGCCATTGCAGAATGTTCCACTTTTTTGCACTCATGAACCCTTGGGTAGCTTTGGCTGTATGCTTGGGGTCATTGTCCATCTGTACTATGAAGCGCCGTCCGATCAACTTTGCAGCATTTGGCTGAATCTGGGCTGAAGTATATCCCGGTACACTTCAGAATTCATCCGGCTACTCTTGTCTGCTGTTAAGTCATCAATAAACACAAGTGACCCAGCGCGATTGAAAGCCATGCATGCCCATGCCATCACGTTGCCTCCACCATGTTTTACAGAGGATGTGGTGTGCCTTGGATCATGTGCCGTTCCCTTTCTTCTCCAAACTTTTTTCTTCCTATCATTCTGGTACAGGTTGATCGTTGTCTCATCTGTCCATAGAATACTTTTCCAGAACTGAGCTGGCTTCTTGAGGTGTTTTTTTGGCAAATTCTGTCTATTTTTGGAATTGATGAATGGTTTGCATCCAGATGTGAACCCTTTGTATTTACTTTCATGCAGTCTTCTCTTTACTGTTGACTTAGAGACAGATACACCTACTTCCCTGAGAGTGTTCTAGACTTCAGTTGATGTTGTGAACGGGTTCTTCTTCACCAAAGAAAGTATGCGGCGATCATCCACCACTGTTGTCTTCCGTGGACGCCCAGGCCTTTTTGAGTTCCCAAGCTCACCAGTCAATTCCTTTTTTCTCAGAAAGTACCCGACTGTTGATTTTGCTACTCCAAGCATGTCTGCTATCTCTCTGATGGATTTTTTCTTTTTTTTCAGCCTCAGGATGTTCTGCTTCACCTCAATTGAGAGTTCCTTTGACTGCATGTTGTCTGGTCACAGCAACAGCTTACAAATGCAAAACCACACACCTGGAATCAACCCCCGACCTTTTACCCACTTCATTGATTACAGGTTAACGAGGGAGACGCCTTCAGAGTTCATTGCAGCCCTTAGAGTCCATTGTCCAATTACTTTTGGTCCCTTGAAAAAGAGGAGGCTATGCATTACAGAGCTATGATTCCTAAACCCTTTCTCTGATTTGGATGTGGAAACTCTCATATTGCAGCTGGGAGTGTGCACTTTCAGCCCATATTATATATAATTGTATTTCTGAACATGTTTTTGTAAACAGTTAAAATAACAAAACTTGTGTCACTGTCCAAATATTTCTGGCCCTAACTCTAAGTGTGCCTTATATACTGATCGAATAGTATGGGTGTGCCCTATATACATCCTATAGTATAGGTGTGCCATATATACTGATTTAATAGTATGGGTGTGCCTAATGGATTGATTCTATAGTATGGGTGTGCCCCATAGACTGATCATATAGTTTAGGTGTGCCCTATAGACTCATCTAATGGTATGGGCATGCCCTATGGATTGATCCTATAGTATGGGTGTGCCCTATAGACTTGGCTAATAGTATAGTTGTGCCCTATAAACTAATTCAATAGTATGGATGTGCCCTATATACTGATCCTATAGTATGGATGTGCCCTATATACTGATCCTATAGTATGGGTGTGCCCTATAGACTCATCTAGTAGTATGGGTGTACCCTATAGACTGGTCTAATAGTATATGTGTGTCCTATACACTGATCATATAGTATAGTTGTGCCCTATAGTGTATCTCAGCCTATGATATATTTATTAAGGATTTGGGGCAGTCAATGCCTGTGACTGACGGGACCAGGGGAGCAAGGGGAGCACCACGAGTGAGAAAGGGGCAGGTAGTGTCTCTGGATTGGTGGGAGGGCAGGATACTCCCAAAATAAAGGGGCCCGTGGAGAGAGTAAGCGAATAAAATAAAAAGGAATTAAGGTACTCACGGTCAGCGCTGTCCACATAGAGAAGTGGTCGAAAGATTTAGAGGTCAGTATTTACTCTGCTGGAAGGGAAGTTCTACACATGGCTGTAGTAGATACTGACTTCTAAATCTTTCGGCCACTTCTCTATGTGGACAGCGCTTACCGTGAGTACCTTAATTACTTTTTATTTTATTCACTATATAATATAGGCCTCCTGGGTGCTACAGCTGTTTGGGGTCCAGGCAGTGGCCACGAAGGGGGGGCCCGTGGGGCCCTCCCGATCAATCACTTGTGACCGCAAGCATTGTTTTTCTTGCGGTCACAAGAGTCCGGCTCCGTCTTCCCCCGGCAGCGCGCGCATCCCATAGCTCCCTGGGCGCCTTGGGCCCTGACTTCCGGTTCCAGCGCGCAGGGAGATCTGGGATGCGCGCGCTGCCGGGGATAAGACGTGACGCCCCCGCAGCCGCGCAGCAGCCGGGGACAGACCAGGAGGAGTGAGGATCAACGTGGGAGCGCGTTGTCAGGTGAGTTAAGTTTTGTTTTGTTTTTTATCAGCCTGCACGGGTGGGGGGAAAGGAGGGGGCCTCTATGAGGGTGGGGGGAAAGAAGTGGGGCATCTATGAGGGTGGGGGGAGAGAGGGGGGCATCTATGAGGGTGGGGGGAAAGAGCGGGACATCTATGAGGGTGGGGGGAAAGGGGGGGCATCTATGAGGGTGGGGGAAAGAGGGGGGCATCTATGAGGGTGGGGGGAAGGAGGGGGGCATCTATGAGGGTGGGGGGGAAGAAGGGGGTGCATCTATGAGGGTGGGGGGAAAGAAGGGGGGCATCTATGAGGGTGGGGGGAAAGGGGACCATCTATGAGGGTGGGGGGGAAGAGGGGGGCATCTATGAGGGTGGGGGGAAAGAGGGGGCCATCTATGAGGGTGGGGGGGGGGAAAGATGGGGCCATCTATGAGGGTGGGGGAAAAGAGGGGGGCATCTATGAGGGTGGGGGGGGGGGAAAGAGGGACCATCTATAAGGGAGGGGGGGAAGGGGACCATCTATAAGGGAGGAGGGAGGGGGAAGGGGACCATCTATAAGGGAGGGTGGGGGGAGAGGGGGCCATCTATGAGGGTGGGGGGAGAGGGGGCCAGTAACAATGTGGTGGTGATGGTAGTGGTTGTGGTGTGGCGGTAATGTTTCCTTCCTATACACTGGTATTACTGGTAATATTGGTCTCAGTATACAGGATTGGTCGGTAACAGTATGGCGGTAATATGTACGGTGATAATACTTCTCTCTTCCAATATGCTGGTGTTATTGGTAATATCTGTCTTGGTGTGTATATATATATATATATATATATATATATATATATATATACAGACCAATAGCATCACTTGGTCATGAAAGGAGGGGGGGGGGGCCAAGTTGGCCTTTCGCACCAGGGCCCAGGAGACATTAGCTACGCCCCTGGGTCCAGGGGTGTCCCGGGGATTCCCAGGCAGCACAGGTGACAGGCTCGGAGTGGCTTGGCGTCCGCCGGGGGCCAGGGTAAGTACTTCTGGCGCAGGGACTTCAAGCACCAGCAAGCGCTCCTGTGTACAGGCTAGGGGCGGACGCTGAGCTCACTGGTACCTGTGCTGCCGGGGATGCTGCCCCCCCTTGCCACCGTATTGCCGTCCCGGCAGCACAGGTACCAGTGAGCTCAGTTTCCGCCCCCAGCCTGTACTTCCGGCACATGTTAGAGATGCAGCCTGCGCCGGAAGTACTTGCCCCGGCGGACACTGAGCCACTCTAAACCTGACACCTGTGCTGCCCGGGAATCCCCAGGACGCCCCCCGGGAGAAGAGGAGAACACAGCCGACGGGGGAGTTAGGTGAGTTGTGTTTTTTTTAAATTTTCTATCTGCTTTGCAAAGGGGGATAATACAGGGTGGGGCCATCTATGGGGTATATACAGGGGGCCATCTATAAGGGAATATACAGAGGGCCATCTATGGGGTATATACAGGGGGCCATCTATAAGGGAATATACAGAGGGCCATCTATGGGGTATATACAGGGGGCCATCTATGGGGGGATATACAGGGGGGCCATCTATGGGGGATATACAGGGGGCCATCTATGGGGGATATACAGGGGGGACATCTATGGGGGATATACAGGGGGGACATCTATGGGGGATATACAGGGGGCCATCAATGGGGGGATATACAGGGGGGACATCTATGGGGGATATACAGGGGGGTATATAGGGGGATAATACAAGGGGCCATCTATGGGGGATATACAGGGGGGACATCTATGGGGGATATACAGGGGAAGCATCTATGGGGGATATACAGGGGGCCATCTATGGGGGATATACAGGGGGCCATCTATGGGGGATATACAGGGGGCCATCTATGGGGAATAATACAGGGGGGCCAATCTATGGGGGATTATACAGGGAGGTATATATAGGGGGATAATACATTTATAAGTGGACCAAATTAGAGGGCATCTATAGGGGGACAACATGGGGGACTATCTATAAGGGGGATGGACAACACGGGGGGTAATTTATAAGGGGGCCAACAAGGGTGGCATTGGTAAGGGGGAATACACAGAGGGGCATATACTATAAGGGGATCACATAGTGTCAGGGCTATCCACTAAACAAGGGGGTAAAGGGGCCCATACAGATGTGCAGTTTGTATAGAGATGAGGATGGTGCCATAGTGAGGAGCCTAATATGTTTCTCTGGCAGATTCTGTGGATTCGTGGCTCGGAGAAGTTCTAATGGCCCAGGAAGGATGAAGAAGAAAATGAAGGAAACAACTCCCATCAGAGAAGATGTCCCCTGTGAGTCACTTAATATAACTGTACTGTAATTTATATGGTGTACAGAACCTGTGTAGAGCTGAGTGTGTTGATGGCATAGTGGTCGATTGAGGGGGTGGGGGCCCCAATCATAAGTTTGCTATGGGGCCCAGCCATTTCTAGTTACGCCCCTGTGTGCGGGTATCCCCATATAATATAGACCTCTGTGTGCAGATGTCCCCATACAGTACAGGCCTCTGTGAGCTGCTGTCCCCGTATAATATAGCCCTCTGTGTGCAGCTGTCCCCGTATAATATAGGCCTTTGTGTGCTGCTGTCCCCTTACAGTATAGGCCTCTGTGTGCAGCTGTCCCCGTATAATATAGGCCTCTGTGTGCAGCTGTCCCCGTATAATATAGGCCTTTGTGTGCAGCTCTCCCCTTACAGCATAGGCCTCTGTGTGCTGCTGATCCCCATATAATATAGGCCGTCTTTGTGCAGCTGTCCCCGTACAGTACAGGCCTCTGTGTGCAATTGTCCCCATATAATAGAGGCCTCTGTGTGCAATTGTCCCTATATAATAGGCCTCTGTGTGCAGCTGTCCCCATATAATATAGGCCTCTGTGTGCTGATGTCCCCATATAATATAGGCCTATGTGTGCTGCTGTCCCCATATGTTATAGGTCTCTGTGTGCTGCTGTCCCCATATATTATAGGTCTCTGTGTGCAGTTGTCCCAATATAATAGAGGCCTCTGTGTGCAATTGTCCCCATATAATAGAGGCCTCTGTGTGCAATTGTCCCTATATAATAGGCCTCTGTGTGCAGCTGTCCCTGTATAATATAGGCCTCTGTGTGCAGCTGTCCCTGTATAATAAAGGCCTCTCTGTGCAGCTGTCCCTGTATAATATAGGCCTCTGTGTGTTGCTGTCTCCGTATAATATAGGCCTCTGTGTGCTGCTGTCCCCGTATATTATAGGTCTCTGTGTGCAGCAGTCTCCGTACAGTACAGGCCGCTGTGTGCCGTTGCCCCATATAATAGAGGCCTCTGTGTGCAGCTGTCCCCGTATAATATAGGCTTCTGTGTGCAGCTGTCCCCGTACAGTACAAGCCTCTGTGCGCTGCTGTCCCCATATAATGTAGGCCTCTGTGTGCAGCTGTCCCCATATAATATAGGCCTCTGTGTGCAGCTGTCCCCATATAGTATAGACCCCCTCTGTGTAAGAAGCTGTTAGTGCTGGAGAAGGGCCATAGCTAGTGGCATGGAGGTGTAGCAGTTGTGCTGTCTCCCTCCATGGTAGCTGCACTCCGGTGTCTTAGAATCCAGACCAAGCTGCTGCTTAGCCAGAGCACAGATTTCCCGGAGGACGGGACAGGAACTGACAAGTAATACAGAGGCAGAAACAGGGCCGAGAGGAAATTATGTATTAAGAAAAGGAAAGAAAAAAACACTTCAATTTAATTTATTAATATAGATATAGATGACGCTTTTTGCCACCAGCCTTTTTTTTTATATTCTTTATTTCTTTTTCAAAATGTTTCCATCATATATAAAAGAAGGGGGTGACCTCACATACAATTGTATCCATTACTGTTCACAAAAAGAGGAAATCACACATCTCCATATATGTAATGGATACAATGTCTTCCACAATCTTATACAGTGGTAAATAGCCCCTTTCTTAAGAAACTCCCCATCCCTTCCCATCCCTTGACCGACCGGTAGGAAAAAAAAATGAACACCCCTCAAAATAACTACCAAACGCTCCAATTTTCCCTAAACTTCTCTTCCCTTCTCCCCTCTCACTCGCCGCCAGTCTTTCCAGATTTTTCATTCCGTCTATTTGCTTAATCCTCTCTTGTTTGGTCGTCCCTATCTGATTCAGCCAATTCCTTAGGATTAACAATCTTGCCTGGAGTAACAAGTTATTAATAAGCTGTCAGTACTCCCTCTTTCCCCCATCTTCCCCTAGCACAGCCCCTTCACAGGTTAAGGAGTCCCTCAGTATTCCCCTCCTTTGTAAATCGTCTCCTACATCAGACCAATATTCCTTTTTTACCTTACAGGACCAAAATAAATGGATCAGACCTGCATCCTCTGCGCCACATCTAAGCAACTAGGCACCCACAGGGAACAACTTTTTTCTTTAAAAGCTCACCCCGGCCCCGAAGCTGCATTGGGGGAGACCTGCCCAGCCTGCCTCTGCCCCCTGGCTGCGCCCCCTGCGGTCCGACTACTCTGTCTTCCCCCCCTGCTCCCCAGTGTCTCCCCCTGCACCCCCAGCTTCTCCCCCTGCACCTCCAAGCTTCTCCCTCTGCACCTCCCAGCCTCTCCCTCTGCCCTCAGCTTCTCCCCTAGTCACTCCAGCTTCTCCCCCTAGTCACCCCAGCTGCTCCCCTGCCCCTCCATCTTCACCCCAGCTGCCCCCATCTTCTCTCCTGCCACCCTAGTTGCCCCTCCCTGCTGCTCCCCTGCCCCCCAAGCTGCTCCCCTGCCTCCCAGCTGCTCCCACTGCCTGTAAACCTAAGCTGCTCCCCCTGCCCCTCCATCTTCTCCCCCTGCTACCCCATCTTCTCCCCTGCCACACAAGCTGCCCCTCCCCGATGCTCCCCCTGTCACCACAGCTGCTCCCCCTGACCCTGTCACCCCAGCTGCCCCTCCTGCCCCATCCTAACTGCCCTCCAGATGCTCCCCCTTCCCCCCAGCTTCTCCTCCTAACACCCCCAGCTTTTCCCCCTGCCAGCCCTAGCTGCTGCCCCTTCCCGTGTCACCCCAGCTGCTCCCCCTTCCACCCCAGCTGCTCCCCCTGCCCCTGTCACCCCATCCTGTCTAACTGCCCTCCAGATGCTCCCCCTTCCCCCCCAACTTCTCCCCATGCCCCCAGCTTCTCCTCCTAACACCCCCAGCTGCTCCCCCTGCCCCCCCCCAGCTTTTCCACCTGCCACCCCTAGCTGCTGCCCCTTGCCGTGTCACCCCAGCTGCTCCCCCTGCCACCCCAGCTGTTCCCCCTGTCACCACAGCTGCCTTCCTTCCCCAATCACTCCCAGCTGCCTCCCTTCCCCAATCACTCCCAGCTGCCTCCCTTCCCCAGTCACCCCCAGCTGCCCGCCTGCAGATGAGTTGTGGTCGGAGAAGTCTTCATGATGGCTGCGCCAGATGGAGAAGAAAGCAAAAAGTGAGCGACGGCAATCCGAGAAGACGTCACCTGTGAGTCATTAGTAACTGCACTGTAATCGCTTCTTTAGTGTGCAGAGCCTTTGTACCATTGGTGTCTAAATGGGTCAGTGTATTGTTTGCGGTAGTGTACTGACACAGCCCCGCGGTCACTACAGTACACTAGCGCAAACTTTTAACCCCTTAAGGACCGGGCCTAAAATGGCCTTAAGGACTGAGGCAAATTTTATGAATATGACCTTTGTCACTTTATTCATTAATAACTTGGGAATGCTTCTACCTATCTGGCTGATTCTGAGATTGTTTTCTCGAGACATATTGTACTTTACATTTCTGGTAAAATGGAGTTGATACTTATAACGAATCTTTATGAAAAACCCCAAAATATTGTGAAAAATTTTGAAAAATGTCATTTTTCCAACTTTGAAACTTTTCTGCTTGTACAGAAAATGGTTATACCACATAAATTATATATTAAATAGCATTAGCAACATGTCTACTTTATGTTGGCGGCATTTATTAAACTATGTTTCATTTTTTTTAGACAATAGAAAGCTTAAAACATTAGCAGCAATTTTCCAAATTTTCAGTAAAATTTCAAAAACAGATTTTTTTTTAGGGAACTGTTCAGGTTGATGCTATGTTCACACTACGTACATTTCAGGCAGTATTTGGTCCGCAAGTCAGGTCCTCATAGCAACCAAAACCAGGAGTGGATTGAAAACACAGAAAGGATCTGTTCACATAATGTTGAAATTGAGTGGATGGCCGCCATATAACGGTAAATAACTAACATTATTTCAATATAACAGCCGTTGTTTTAAAATAACAGCACATATTTGCCATTAAATGACGGCCATCCACTCAATTACAACATTATATGAACAGAGCCTTTCTGTGTTTTCAATCCACTCCTGGTTTTGGTTGCTATACAGCCTCAAAAATACGTAGTGTGAACCCAGCCCTTAAGTGTATTTGAGGGGACTGTATGTTAGAAAGCCCCACAAAGCACCCCATTTCAGAAACTGGACCCCCACACTAAGCAGATTCAGAAAGTTTTTTTAACCCTTTAGGTGAGTCACAGAAATAAAAGCTAAGTGTGTAAGAAATTTGAAAAATTTTAATTAGTGCAGAGATTTTATCGTAATCCAATATTTTTGATAATTATAAACCTATTACCAGAGAAATGCACCCCAATATTGATTGCTCCGTTTCTGCAGTTTATAGAAATACCCCATATGTGACCCTATTGCGCTATTTGACACAACCACAAGCCTCAGATATAAAGGAGCGCCTAGTGAATATCAACGCCTCCGTTATATTTAGTCATTTCTAACTGTACCACTTCAGCTTGGCAGAGGCTCTGGGGTGAAAATACCTAAAAAACACCCCTTAAGGGACACCATTTAGAAAACTACACCCCTCATGGAATGTAACAAGGGGTGCGGTGAGCATCTGGACCCCACAGGTGCTTCACAGATTTTCAGAACAATGTGGCGTGAAAAAAGAAAAAATTATTTTTTTTACACTAAAACGTTGTTCTAGCCTTCAATTTTTCGTTTTCACAAAGGGATAAAAGACAAAAAAAAACACCTAACGTGTAGTGCAGTTTCTCCTGAGTACGGAAATACCCAACATGTGGACATGAAGTGCCAAGGGGGCGCAGGACGAGCCTCCAAAGGGAAGGAGCGCCAATTGGCTTTTGGAAGCTGGATTTCACTGGAATGGATTTCAAGGGCCATATCGCATTTACAGAGCCCTCATGCTGCCAAGACACTGGAAACCCCCCACAAGTGACCCCATTCTGGAAACTAAACCCCTCAAGGAATCTAACAAGGGGCACAGTGAGCATATGGACCCCACTGGTGACGGGCACAAATGTGGAACAATGTGACATGAAAGTGAAAAATTTCATTTTTTCACTTTTGTGGCACAAATGTGCCCGTCATCAAGGGGTCCGTATGCTCATTGCACCCCTTGTTAGGTTCCTTGAGGGGTGTAGTTTCCAGAATGGGGTCACTTGTGGGGGGTTTCCAGTGTTTTGGCAGCATGAGGGCTCTGTAAATGTGACATGGCGTTCATCATCCATTCTAGCCAATTCCAGCCTCCAAAATCCAAATGGCGCTCCTTCCCTTGGAGGCTTGCCCTGCGCCCACATGGCGCTTTATGTCCACATGTGGGGTATTTACGGACTCGGGGGAAATTGCTCTACACATTTTGTGTTTTTTTTATCTTTTAACCCTTTGTGAAAATGAAAAAATCAAGACAAGAGCAAGGATTTAGTGTAAAAATTAAAAACAATTTACACTAAATGTTGGTCTAGCCTTGATTTTTTCCATTTTCACAAGGGGTTAAAAAGAAAATGAACACAAAACGTGTAGGGTAATTTCCCATGAGTACGAAAATACCCCACATGTGGATATAATGTGCCATATGGGCACAGGGCAAGCCACCAAAGGGACAGAGCGCCATTTAGAGGCTGGAATGGAGGATAGAGGCCATGTCTCAATTACAAAGCTCCTGTGCTGCCAGGACAGTAGAAACCCCCTACAAGTGACCCCATTCTGGAAACTACACCCCATAAGGAATCTAACAAGGGGTGCAGTGAGCATATGGACCCCACTGTTGACGGGCACATGTGTAGAACATGTGCCGTGAAAATAAAAAATAAAATTTTTTTCATTTTCACAGCACATATGTGCCCGTCACCAGGGGGCCATATCCCCACTGCCCCCTTGTAAGATTCCTTATGGGGTGTAGTTTCCAGAATGGGGTCACTTGTGGGGGGTTCCCACTGTCCTGGCAGCACAGAGGCTTTGTAATTGCATCATGGCATCCTCTAATGGGACGTACAGCAGACCGTGGCAGTAGGATATAGAAAAAAACACCCTACGCCAAAAAGGAGTAGTCGCTGGTTAGCAGCGCACCTACGTTCGATGCTGATCAGCACTCAGCGGTGGTAGGGTGCGGAAAATAAAAAAAAAAAAATTGGGGGGAAAAAAAACATTTTCTACATGCTGAACATCCCTATAGCTACTGATAAGTGTATAATATACACTTATCAGCCGCTAGGGGACAGTAGACGCAAATTCCCGGAAAAAGACGAAGTTAAACAACGAGGGACCCGAAAAAAGCCGAAGCCGGACCCGACGGAAATAGCCAAAGATGACGACGCGAGAAGTTAACCACCCCCCGTGCAGACAAGCTAGGATGGCCTGCTATACATTATAGCAGGCCATCTTCCCCGATCGCTGTGAGTGTACACACAGCGATCGGGGAAACCGCGGGCGTACATTTACGTCCATTTGCGTTAAGGCACGGGCTGCCAGGGCGTAAATGTACGCCCGCGGTCGTTAAGGGGTCACACTAGGACCCAACTACAACAGTTGCAGGCACTACAACTCCCAGCATATTCTGAGGGCTGCAGACTGTCAGTAAATGCTGGGAGTTGTAGTGCCTGCAGATGTTGTAGTTAGGTCCTAGGTGCATTATGCACTGGATGCTTTGTGGGAGACCAGAATATATAGATCTGTGCGGGCTCAGTGCAGAGAAGTGACCCCAGAACATCAGTAATAGGGGATAGAACAAAAACATCTATTCCTATACCCTATTGGTGATGTTCTGGGATCACTTCCCAACACTGAGCCCCCACAGATCTATGTATTCTTATATGCCACAAAGCATCCAGTGTATAGGACCCAACTACAACAGCTGCAGGCACTACAACTCCCAGCATGTACTGACAGTCTGCAGCCCTCAGGATATGCTGGGAGTTGTAGTACAGTGTAGACAGATGTATTGCTGGACCTTCAGGGCTGATGGTTCTGACCCCCAGATTGCAGCCACCAGGAGCCTCTGCACACAGTGATTTATTATAGGGTTGTCCACTCAGACTACAACTCCCAGCATACCCTGAGAGCTGTATAAATATAGGGATTTGTCACAAATACAGATGAATCCAGGAAAGGACGCGGTCAGCGTGTCGTGTCTTACTACTGGTTCTATATTGGTGGGCCCCAGGTACCCCAGTCTGACACTGTACAGAAGCGGTCCCCAAACTAAGATGTCCCCAGCCTTCTTCCTTCCTCCATCACATCTGTTTGATGAGAACAGCAGGGCATCAAGCAGAGCGGCACCCAAGTGCCAGGGTATATACCGTGCATGCATAGGAACATTTTATTTTTCTAGCTCTTGGGAGGAATACCCCTTTAAAAGCAAACTGCTGTGCTTTCTTCTTCCAGCCACTAGAGGCCGCTCTCTCCTCCCAGCTGTCACTCCTGCGTCTGGATAGAGGAGCCTGAAGACCAGAAGATGGTGTCCTGCAGGGAGCCAGGTAATAACTGTACAGAGAAGACCTACACAGGGATACATAGAGGATACATATATATACAGAAGGATGTATATACACAGGGGTACATAGAGTATACCTCCCAACTTTTGCAAAGAGGTACATGTGCGCTGCGGTCCCCATTGCCACGCCCCCATAGCGACCCTCCATAGCCACACCCCATAGCGACCCTCCATAGCCACACCCCCATAGCGACCCTCCATAGCCACTCCCCTACAGTCACCACATGCTGCTGACTGAATAGTGCCCTATACAGTATCCAATCCCCTCAAAAAATGCCCTATATCGTATCCAATACCCCCATATAGTGCCCCACATAGTATCCAATCCCCCCAATAGTGCCACACATAGTAGCCAATCCCCCATATAGTGCCCCACATAGTATCCAATGCCCCCATATAGTATCCAATGCCCCATATAGTGCCCCACATAGTAGCCAATGCCCCCATATAGTGCCCTACATAATAGCCAATGCCCCCATATAGTGTCTCACATAGTAGCCAATCCCCATATAGTGCCCCACATAGTAGCCAATCCCCCCATATAGTGCCCCACATAGTAGCCAATTCCTCCATATAGTGCCCCACATAGTAGCCAACCCCCCATATAGTGCCCACATAGTAGCCAATCACCCCATATAGTGCCCCACATAGTAGCCAATCCCTCCATATAGTGCCCCACATAGTAGCCAATCCCCCATAGAGTGCCCCACATAGTAGCCAATGCCCCATATAGTGCCCACATAGTAGCCAATGCCCCCATATATGCCCCACATAGTAGCCAACCCCCCATATAGTGCCCACATAGTAGCCAATGCCCCCATATATGCCCCACATAGTATCCAATCCCCCATAGAGTGCCCCACATAGTAGCCAATCCTCCCGTATAGTGCCCCACATAGTAGCCAATGCCCTCATATAGTGCCCCACATAGTAGCCAATCCCCCCATATAGTGCCCCACATAGTAGCCAATGCCCCCATATAGTGCCCCACATAGTAGCCAACCCCTCATATAGTGCCCACATAGTAGCCAATGCCCCCATATATGCCCCACATAGTAGCCAACCCCCCATATAGTGCCCCACATAGTAGCCAATGCCCCCATATATGCCCCACATAGTAGTTGTTGGGGGCCTTGTGATCGGTCGGCCGGCGGATCAGCCAGGCGGCAGGGACAGAGGCAGGCTGGGAAGGTCCCCCTATGCAGGGGCGGCGTGAGCTTCCGGCACAGACTGTCACACAGCGTCACATGCTCAGCAGCGTGCGTGTGACGTCATCACGCCGCTGCTGAGCAGGGAAGAAGTTCGGGCATCGCGGGGCTGCACTGTGAGCTTCCGGCCTGTGTGACAGTCTGTGCCGGAAGCTCACGCCGGCCCTGCATAGGGGGACCTTCCCAGCCTGCCTCTGTCCCTGCCGCCTGGCTGGTCCCTCTGCCTCCCCCCCGGCTGGTCCCTCTGCATCCCCCTCGGCTGGTCCCTCTGCCTCCCTCCCTGGCTGGTCCCTCTGCCTCCCCCCCTGGCTGGTCCCTCTGCCTCCCCCCCCGGCTGGTCCCTCTGCGTCCCCCCCGGCTGGTCCCTCTGCGTCCCCCTCGGCTGGTCCCTCTGCCTCCCCCCCTGGCTGGTCCCTCTGCCTCCCCCCCCTTGGCTGGTCCCTCTGCCCCCCCGCTGGTCCCTCTGCCCCCCCTCCCCCGTCTGGTCCCTCTGTCCCCCCCCCCCCGCTTGGTCCCCTCCCATCTTCTGACCCCTGCCAATAAAGCTGCCCTCCCATCTTCTCCCCCTGCCACCCCTAGCTGCTCCCCCTCCCCCTGTTGCCCCAGCTGCTCCCCCGTTACCCAGCTTCTCCCCTTTCCCTGCCACCCCTAGATGCTCCCCCTGTCGCCCCAGCTTCTCCCCCTGTTCCCCAGCTTCTTCCTCTTCCTGTTGCCCCGACTGCCCCCCTGTCGCCCCAGCTGCTCCCCCTTTTCCCCAGCTTCTCCCCCTGTCACCCCAGCTTCTCCCCCTGTCACCCCAGCTTCTCCCCCTGCCACCCCAGCTGCCCTCCCAGCTTCTCCCCCTGCCTCCCCAGCTGCCCTCCCAGCTTCTCCCCCTGCCACCCCTAGCTGCCCTCCCATCTTCTCCCCCTGCCACCCCTAGCTGCTCCCCCTCCCCCTGTCGCCCCATCTGCTCCCCCTGTTCCCCAGCTTCTCCCCCTCCCCCTGTCACCCCACCTGCCCTCCCATCTTCTCCCCCTGCCACCCCCAGCTGCTCCCCCTGTTCCCCAGCTTCTCCCCCTCCCCTTGTCACCCCAGCTTCTCCCACCCCACCTACCCTCCCATCTTCTCCCCCTGTCGCCCCAGCTGCTCCCCCTTTTCCCCAGCTTCTCCCCCTTTTCCCCAGCTTCTCCCCCTTGTCACCCCAGCTTCTCCCCCTGCCTCCCCAGCTGCCCTCCCAGCTTCTCCCCCTGCCTCCCCAGCTGCCCTCCCATCTTCTCCCCCTGCCACCCCTAGCTGCTCCCCCTCCCCCTGTCGCCCCATCTGCTCCCCCTGTTCCCCAGCTTCTCCCCCTCCCCCTGTCACCCCACCTGCCCTCCCATCTTCTCCCCCTGCCACCCCCAGCTGCTCCCCCTGTTCCCCAGCTTCTCCCCCTCCCCTTGTCACCCCAGCTTCTCCCACCCCACCTACCCTCCCATCTTCTCCCCCTGTCGCCCCAGCTTCTCCCCGTCGCCCCAGCTGCTCCCCCTGTTCCCCAGCTTCTCCTGCTCCCCCTGTCACTCCAGCTACTCCCCAGCTTCTCCCCCTCCCCCTGTCACCCCAGCTGCTCCTCCTGCCACCCCCAGCTGCCTCCTTTGCCCAGTTACCCCCAGCTGCCTCCCTTCCCCGTCACCTCGCTCTGCCCGCCTGCAGACGAGTTGTGGTCGGAGAAGTCTTCATGATGCTGCACCAGATGGAGAAGAAAGCAAAAAGTGAGCAATCGGAGAAGACGTCACCTGTGAGTCATTAGTAACTGCACTGTAATCACTTCTATAGTGTGCAGAGCCTGTGTACCAATGGGGTCTATAAGGGTCAGTGTATTGTTTGCGGTAGTGTACTGACAGCCCTGCAGTCACTACAGTACACTAGCACAAACTTTTAAACTAGAATCCAACTACAATAGCTGCAGGTACTACAACTCCCAGCATATCCTGAGGGCTGCAGACTTTCAGTACATGCTGGGAGTTGTAGTGCCTGCAGCTGTTGTAGTTGGGTCCTAGGTGCATTATACACTGGCTGCTTTGTGGCATATAAGAATACATAGATTTGTGGGGGCTCAGTGTTGGGAAGTGACCGCAGAACATCACTAATAAGGGATAGAACAAAAACATCTCCCCCTATCCCTATTAGTGATGTTCTGGGGTCACGTCCCTGCACTGAGCCCCCACAGATCTCTGTATTCTGATATGCCACAAAGCATCCAGTGTGTAATTCACCTAGGACCCAACTACAACAACTGCAGGCACTACAACTCCCAGGATGTACTGAAAGTCTGCATCCCTCAGGATATGCTGGGAGTTGTAGTGCCTGCAGCTGTTGTAGTTGGGTCCTAGGTGAATTGTACACTGGATGCTTTGTGGGAGATCAGAATACATAGATCTGTGGGGGCTCAGTGTTGGGAAGTGACCCCAGAACATCACTAATAGGGGATAGGGGGAGATGTTTCTGTTCTATCCCCTATTAGTGATGTTCTGGGGTCACTTCCCTACACTAATCCCCCACAGATCTATGTATTCTTATATGCCACAAAGCATCCAGTGTATAATGCACCTAGGACCCAACTACAACAGCTGCATGCACTACAACTCCCAGCATGTACTGACAGTCTGCAGCCCTCAGGATATGCTGGGAGTTGTAGTACAGTAGTACAATCCTCTGATAACTGCCGCTGTAGACAGATGTATTGCTGGACCTTCATGGGCTGATGGTTGTCACCCACAGATTGCAGCCACCAGGAGCCTCTGCACACAGTGATTTATTACAGGGTTGTCCTCTCAGAGACTACAACTCCCAGCATACCCTGAGAGCTGTATAAATGGAGGGTGTTCTGAGATTTGTCACAGATACAGATAAATCCAGGAAAAGACGGGGTCAGCATATTGTGTCTCACTGGTTCTATATTGGTGGCTCCAGGTACCCCAGTCCGACACTGGACAGAAGCGATCCCCAAATTAAGTCCCCGACCTCCTTCCTTCCTCCATCATGTCTGTTGATGAGAAGAGCGGGCATCAAGCAGAGCGGCACCCCAGTACTACTGACAGTCGGGGGGTGCCGCTCAGTAGTACTGGGTGCTGGAGTGCCGGGGGGGGGGGGGGGGGGTTGGGGGTGCCTTAGCATGCAAAGTGCCTAGGGCAGCATGAACTCTAAATACAGGCCTGTTATATATATATATATATATATATATATATATATATATATATATACACAGTAAGAGACATATATACAGGAGTACATAGAGGATACATATATACTGGTGGAGACGTATACAGGAGTACATAAAAGGATACATATATACAGGAAGAGACACATGTATATAGGAGTAGATAGAGGATACATATATATACAGGAGGAGGCATAGACAGGAGTACAACATAGAGGATACATATATACAGGAGTACATACAGGATACATATAAGTATGTGTGTTTGTTGTTTTGTTTATTATTATTTTTACTAATGGGAGTGCACACATGTGGGGGGTATTCTGTAAGGAGGAATGAATCATATGTGGGGGATTGCTAGCATCTTATATTGTACTCAGTATAATGGTGGTCACCCAGCTTTCCAGCATCTTATACTCAGTATGATGGTCACCCAGCTTTCCAGCATCTTATACTCAGTATGATGGAGGTCACCCAGCTTTCCCAGCATCTTATATTCAGTATGATGGAGGTCACCCAGTTTTCCCAGCATCTCATAGTCAGTATGATGGAGGTCACCTAGCTTTCCCAGCATCTTATACTTAGTATGATGGAGGTGACCCCGCTTTCCCAGCTTCTTATAGTCAGTATGATGGAGGTCACCCAGCTTTCCCAGCATCTTGTACTTAGTATATGGAGGTCACCTAGCTTTCCCAGCATCTTATACTCAGTGGCTGGTAGCCTCAGGGAGCTGCACTGTAGATCTATACTGTGCAGCTAAAAACCGTATGAGCACAATCAGACTAATTGGTTCCCTTTAAAAGGAGCACTCCAGCCCTTACCTATTGTTACCCTTCCCACATTAGTGCAGGGACAGTATATAACGTATCCAGCCCCTCCGGTCATTTGTGACCAGGGAATTCCTACTGCTCTATGTGAAGGGGCCAGAAGTCACTTTGTTAATGTAAGTCTATGGGAGGGTTCTGTATAAGCGCTGAGCCGTCCCCCATAGACTTATATAGGAAAGTGACCTCTGACCCCTTCACAGGGTGCAGTAGGAATTCCCTGTTTACAAGTGACTGGAAGGGCTGAAGATGTTATCCGAACTGTCAGAGCATTGCCGCTGGAGGACGTACAGGTCCGGGTGCCTCTACCTTCCCTGCACTGATGTGGGGAGCGGAATCATAGGGAATGACCAACTTCTCCCTGACCACCCTCATCTAATAGGACCAGTGCTTTATTACTGATATATTCCCTGACCACCCTCATCTAATAGGACCAGTGCTTTATTACTGATATAGTCCCTGACCACCCTCATCTAATAGGACCAGTGCTTTATTACTGATATATTCCCTGACCACCCTCATCTAATAAGACCAGTACTTTATTACTAATATATTCCCCGACCACCCTCATCTAATAGGACCAGTGCATTATTACTGATATATTCCCTGACCAACCTCATCTAATAGGGCCAGTGCTTTATTACTGATATATTCCCTGACCACTCTCATCTAATAGGGCCAGTGCTTTATTACTGATATATTCCCTGACCACCCTCATCTAATAGGACCAGTGCTTTATTACTGATATATTCCCCGACCACCCTCATCTAATAGGGCCAGTGCTTTATTACTGATATATTCCTCGACCAACCTCATCTAATAGGACCAGTACTTTATTACTAATATATTCCCCGACCACCCTCATCTAATAGGACCAGTGCTTTATTACTGATATATTTCCCGACCACCCTCATCTAATAGGACCAGTGCATTATTATTGATTTAGTCCCTGACCACCCTCATCTAATAGGACCAGTGCTTTATTACTGATATATTCCCCGACCCTCCTCATCTAATAGGGCCAGTACTTTATTACTGATATACTCCCCGACCACCCCAATCTAATAGGACCAGTGCTTTATTACTGATATAGTCCCCGACCACCCTCATCTAATAGGGACAGTGCTTTATTTCTGATATATTCCCCGACCACCCTCATCTAATAGGGCCAGTGGTATATTACTGATATATTCCCCGACCACCCTTATCTAATAGGGCCAGTGCTTTTTTACTGATATATTTCCCTATGTGCCGATATGCTTATCACATCAGGAGGTGTGTTTTTCGGCCGGTCTCTCTCTGTCTGCGGCGTTACCGGGGGGTGAAGGTGGTAGACTCGTGGTCCTCCATGTCGGCAATTTTATGGACAGGAACATCATAGAGCAGGGGAGTCTGATTTTAGCTCTATGAGGTACACAAGGAGCTGCTGTCAGTATATACAGTGAGTACACAGGGAGCTGCTGTCAGTATATACAGTGAGTACACAGGCAGCTGCTGTCAGTATATACATTGAGTACACAGGGAGCTCCTGTCAGTATATATTCTGGGTACACAGGGAGCGGCTGTCAGTATATATAGTGAGTACACAGGGAGCGGCTGTCAGTATATACAGTGAGTACACAGGGAGCTGCTGTAAGTATATACAGTGAGTACACAGGGAGCTGCTGTCAGTATATACAGTGAGTACAGGGAGCTACTGTCAGTATATACAGGAGTACAGGGAGCTGCTGTCAGTATATACAGTGAGTACACAGGGAGCTGCTGTCAGTATATACAGTGAGTACATTTTGTTATACTGTACACTGAACAATTTTACTGTTAAGTGGCCATTGCACAGAATCCCTCAGTCCCAGCATCAGGGGACAGGTGGACGGGTGACAAACCTTCTGGCTCTGATCTCCTCTGTTGTGCGCAAGAGAAGATTAGAGCCAGAGGTGCAGAACAGCCCTGTGCCGCAGTACAAGAACAAAACTACAAATTAACCCCTTCCTACCCTGATCTTATTCCCAGTCCCCTGGTGCGGTACTTCTTTATCCCCATTGATATTGTACATTAAATTTGCTAAATTTGTTGCCAAATTTCTAAGCTCTATAACAGTCATGTCAAACTGGCCCGTCATGGTGCCATTATTTTTGGCCCGCCATGCTTTTTCATTGCTGTGTTAAATTTGGCTCACCTGACGTCACAGCAGATTATAATATGGGTGGTCCGTAGAGCTGCTTGGACGACCCATTTTATAATCTCTTAGGCCGCAGGCAGTGTTTAGCCCGTTGCCTAGAAGTATCTCAGTAATGCCCCAACGCTGGCCGTCTGGTGAAGTCATCGCGCGCATCCTCTGACAGGCACCTCCTGCAGCCTTTGGAGCCACAGGAAGGTTGAGTCCAAGCTAAGGGGGCAGTCATGATCAACTACAGTAGGGGCTGGTTTGTATTTTAAAGGCTATTCTTGAGGACTGGCTTCTACATAAGAGATTGATGGAGAAGGCTGGCTACTATATAAGACTATTGGGGAGGGCTGGCTACTATATGGGACACTATTGGGAGGACTGGCTACTATGTAGGATTCTAATAGTAGACCTGGCTAGTATGTGAGGTACTATTTGGGGTGGCTACTATATGGAGCAGAAATAAGGGATTGAGAGAATGAAAATGGGGCAAAGTCCTCAAATTAGATATTTATTAAGAAGCAATTCATAGAAATTGAAATAAAATACAAGTCATAGGATAAAATATAAGTAACATGTAACTGGATAAAACATTATAGTATAGAACACAGCGCTGTGGGATAGAACATCCGTTAAAAAGCCTGAAAAAGATGCACGCAAGATGTACAAATGGTACTACACATAAAAATGAAAATAAAAATAAAAAATGAAGAATGTAAAAATGAAGAATGTAAAAGAATAGAAAATAAAAATGGAAAATAAAAATTTATTGAAAAAATGTGATGTGTATATACGCAAAAAACAAAAATTGATGTATATGTACACAGAAAAATGTGGGATAAAAGTTGATATAGATATGCTAAGTCGGTATTGGATAGTACTTATGAATATAACCGCATGCCATAAGTACTATCCAACACTAATTTAGCATATTTATATCAACTTTTATCCCATATTTTTCTGTGTACATATACATCAATTTTTTTTTATGTAGATAAAAAATGAATGAAAAAATGTTGTGTATTTTTATTTTCCATTTTTATTTTTTATTTCACAATTTTTTTTTATTTTATTTTTATTTTAATTTTTATGTGTAGTACCATTTGTACACCTTGCATGCATCTTTTTAAGGCTTTTTAACGGATGTTCTATCCCACAGCGCTGTGTTCTATACTATAATGTTTTATCCAGTTACATGTTACTTAGATTTTATCCTAAGACTTGTATTTTATTTAAATTTCTATGAATTGCTTCTCAATAAATATCTGATTTGAGGACCTTACCCCATTTTCATTCTCTCGATCTAGTTTAGTCCAATAGGGTATAGGACTCCTAAAGATTAACCTCATTAGATACCAATCAGTAGAACTCACACCTCTTCCTTTACAATTAAGGTATTACCTACTGCTTGAGGGATATAATGGGTAACTTTCATGTCGGGAAATTTACTTTAGGATAGGAAGTGCCAGGAACACAGCACGCTGCTCAGACAGTGCCAGTAAAGCTGCAAGCAATCTTCATTAAATATCATGGTTGGCCTGCGACTTTGTCCAATTTAATTTTGGCCCATTGTGTATTTGAGTATGACACCCCTGATCTATAACATCAGAAAACAGAGACTTTTACCAAATGATGCCCACATAGAGTAGACATACAGTGGGGCCTTAGATTATGAGCATATTCCTTTCCAGGACTGTGCTTGTAATCCAAATCACTCTTAAAAGCAAAGCAAAATTTCCCATAAGAAATAATTGAAATGCAGACAGACACAATCAGTTTCACACCCCAAAAATAATGATTTTTTATTCTCAATAACAAATTAAACAAACATTTAGAAACAGCTGAATCTGTGACATTAGAAGTTCCTGCACAGTATTGTAGAGGATGGGAAACACCAGGACTGATGACAAGAGACTGCAGGAAGTAGGGAGGAAGGAGCAGGAGCACTCTGTCCAGGGAGACAACAGATTTGGGGGGGTGGGGGATATCACCACCAAACCTGGCAGCAGTTCTCCTCCGTGAAGGACAGTGCTCACAGTTTTCCTTACTTTTTTTTGTTGTAGAACACGACCATAGTCTCCAATGTTAGAAGTTAGAAAGAAGTCTCCACAAAAGCGATCATATATGAAGCCAAGTGTCTTGCTGCAGAGAAAGGCATTGCGGACGTTACTGGATCAGCATCGTGGTGCTACAGGTTCATGAGGAGATGGGGCCTTGCTATGCGCACCAATACTAGAATTACACAAAAAAAAGGTTAAAGAATATGAATCCAAGATTGCGTCTTTCCATAAATCTGTAATTGATGCAAGAAAGAAAAATGGCTTTGAAATAGGTCAGATTGGAAATATGGATGACGTCCCGTTTAGAAATATGGATGACGTCCCGTTAACTCAGGATGTTCCATCAAACAGGACTGGTTATGTAAAAGGTGCAAAAACTGTAACTGTGAAGACTCCAGGACATGAGGAAACCAGTTACACCGCTGTATCGTCCTGCTGCGCAGATGGCGCCAGATTGACACCAAAAGCATGCGGAAAGAGGTGTTATTGTCCATGTTCATGAGAGAGGATGGATGAAAATATAGATAGAAAAAGTGTGCACTTTACCAGTCCTACTTTAAATGCTTCTGCGCAGGGGAGGGCCGACTGCAGCATTCCCTCTCTCTCATATATTCTGACTTGACGTCTCCCCCTGATCTGGAACCGCCACCGTTCTTGCTTAAATGAGAAGCAGACTTGGCCTTCACCCCGAATCAGCGTACGGATATTCTGGAGTTAGCACACAAGTGTTCGCTGAGCTCCCATTATTAAGAAGCGGGTTACAAAATCTTGTCCAGGTGGTACAGGGTCCCGTCAAGCTGCACGCCATTTGGCCCGAAGTAGACCCAAATTGCTGGAGATGTGGGGCCTCGGAAGGCACTTTTTCACACATTTTGCTGCCCCTCTGTGGCCTTCTGGGTGACAGTGAAGGTGGTCACCTTGTCGGTCACGGGTACTCGGGAACCCTTGACTCCTCCATCACAGCAGAATCTCAGCCAAGAAGGACCGGCACTCTCTCTTGCACTTCCTTGTGATGGCAGCAAGAGCCTGCACTCCTTTCTACTGGAAGAGGACAGTGCCTCCACCTATCTCCCTGTGGCTCACTAAGGTAAATGGAGCAGTGGCTCTGACTAAGAGGCACTGCTTGTGACTGAGGGGAACAGGGAGCGTAGCACGTCCCTAGCACGAGGGAGTCATGTGAGAAGGGAAGGGGAGGGCAGGGGGAGGGCACTAGTTGATAAAGGGAGCTGGCTGGTAGCACGTGTCACCACACCAGCGTGTTGGCTGAGAGAGGAACAGCTTTCCCACCCACCCGCCCTAATTTTCTGCTATGTTTGTTCTGAGTTGTTGATAGTTTTATTTCTGATTACATTTGTCACAGCTTGGCGCAGGGGAAGGACCTTGCTGAGGGGGAAGGAGAAGGAGCGGCGAGGCCACCCGGCAGATCTACAAGGACATGCCCACCGCGTCGGCGGTGGCTTAGGCATTCCGGTGACCTCGCCACGAAGGTGTTCGAGCAAGGTCCTACCCCCCAGGTTACATTTACCTTGTTTGGTTTAAAATAAATAAATTAATAGCTGTGGCCTACCCCCACGCACTTGAAGTAGTAATGGCGTCATGTCTCATTTTTATAGTTAAGTTAGTGAATAATTATAAGTTCACCAGAGTGAAGGGGCAATGGTGTACCGTCAGTCTGAGCTGATGAGAATGGAAGACCTCACTTCTTCGCTCCACCAATCAAGTTACTAAAATCCAGATGGAGTGGTTGAAATACTGCGACACAGCGGACTATGCCTCCATTCTGAGCCTGGACCCTGACCCAGAATAAGTAATTCAGCATGCTTGCTTAGGCTGATGCTTTCTGCACCCGTTCCCTTCCCTGTCCCCCCTGCCCTCTCTACCCCTTCCCCCACCTTTTTTTCTTTTTTCTTGTTCCTCTCGTCCCCCATTCCCCCCCCCCTTCCCTTTCTTTGCCCTCTTTCTGTGACTACTTTCTGGTTCCCCCCTGATGACTAGAGATCTATATTTCAAAGAAATAAAGGTGTTACTTTGTTGCCAGGTGTTACTTTGTTGCCAGGTGTTACTTTGTTGCCAGGTGTTACTTTGTTGCCAGGTGTTACTTTGTTGCCAGGTGTTACTTTGTTGCCAGGTGTTACTTTGTTGCCAGGTGTTACTTTGTTGCCAGGTGTTACTTTGTTGCCAGGTGTTACTTTGTTGCCAGGTGTTACTTTGTTGCCAGGTGTTACTTTGTTGCCAGGTGTTACTTTGTTGCCAGGTGTTACTTTGTTGCCAGGTGTTACTTTGTTGCCAGGTGTTACTTTGTTGCCAGGTGTTACTTTGTTGCCAGGTGTTACTTTGTTGCCAGGTGTTACTTTGTTGCCAGGTGTTACTTTGTTGCCAGGTGTTACTTTGTTGCCAGGTGTTACTTTGTTGCCAGGTGTTACTTTGTTGCCAGGTGTTACTTTGTTGCCAGGTGTTACTTTGTTGCCAGGTGTTACTTTGTTGCCAGGTGTTACTTTGTTGCCAGGTGTTACTTTGTTGCCAGGTGTTACTTTGTTGCCAGGTGTTACTTTGTTGCCAGGTGTTACTTTGTTGCCAGGTGTTACTTTGTTGCCAGGTGTTACTTTGTTGCCAGGTGTTACTTTGTTGCCAGGTGTTACTTTGTTGCCAGGTGTTACTTTGTTGCCAGGTGTTACTTTGTTGCCAGGTGTTACTTTGTTGCCAGGTGTTACTTTGTTGCCAGGTGTTACTTTGTTGCCAGGTGTTACTTTGTTGCCAGGTGTTACTTTGTTGCCAGGTGTTACTTTGTTGCCAGGTGTTACTTTGTTGCCAGGTGTTACTTTGTTGCCAGGTGTTACTTTGTTGCCAGGTGTTACTTTGTTGCCAGGTGTTACTTTGTTGCCAGGTGTTACTTTGTTGCCAGGTGTTACTTTGTTGCCAGGTGTTACTTTGTTGCCAGGTGTTACTTTGTTGCCAGGTGTTACTTTGTTGCCAGGTGTTACTTTGTTGCCAGGTGTTACTTTGTTGCCAGGTGTTACTTTGTTGCCAGGTGTTACTTTGTTGCCAGGTGTTACTTTGTTGCCAGGTGTTACTTTGTTGCCAGGTGTTACTTTGTTGCCAGGTGTTACTTTGTTGCCAGGTGTTACTTTGTTGCCAGGTGTTACTTTGTTGCCAGGTGTTACTTTGTTGCCAGGTGTTACTTTGTTGCCAGGTGTTACTTTGTTGCCAGGTGTTACTTTGTTGCCAGGTGTTACTTTGTTGCCAGGTGTTACTTTGTTGCCAGGTGTTACTTTGTTGCCAGGTGTTACTTTGTTGCCAGGTGTTACTTTGTTGCCAGGTGTTACTTTGTTGCCAGGTGTTACTTTGTTGCCAGGTGTTACTTTGTTGCCAGGTGTTACTTTGTTGCCAGGTGTTACTTTGTTGCCAGGTGTTACTTTGTTGCCAGGTGTTACTTTGTTGCCAGGTGTTACTTTGTTGCCAGGTGTTACTTTGTTGCCAGGTGTTACTTTGTTGCCAGGTGTTACTTTGTTGCCAGGTGTTACTTTGTTGCCAGGTGTTACTTTGTTGCCAGGCTATATGGAGCAGAGATAAACAAAAGGTTATCAAGCAAAGAGGTGCATTACATATAGCTATTGCATAAAGTGCATAACAGTTTAAACAGTGCAAACAAGTAACACTATAAAGCCATGTTTACAAGTTCAGTATTAATCACGGCCGTTGTTTCTGATTCGCAACACAGCTGTGATTAGTACATAACTTACATTGTGCTGCAGCCAGAGGGGAATCCGGGCCGGAGTGGATATACATAGTACATATATACATACACATAGAAGACATATGTCAGTGCACACAATGGTGCGTGCAGCTCCGGTCGCATGCTCCATTGTGTGCAGCCGAGAATTTGGATGCAGGCGCACATGTCCAAATTCATGAGTTATGAAAATCATCCAGCCGATACTGTAATACTGGCCGGGATGATCTTCAGTAACACTGGCCGTGTCACAGAACAGCCAATGCTATATGTGATGTAAACATGGCCTAACTCTGTAAAGGCAAGTATAGAGTGTTAAGGTTCCCCCAGTATACAGCTGCGGGGATATAAGGCGAGGGTCACACTGCATTCACAGCCTTTCCCATAAAATCCATGTGGACTTCTACGTCCTATAAACTCTTCCTCCAGCATTATCCTGTTATACTGTACAATAATGGACGGGAGCGGAGAACCAGACGGAGCCCATGAAAGGGAATGGGGTCTGTCAGGAGTCATTCATGACTATTGGATAAGAGGAGCCTGTGAGACAGTGTGAGCCTGGACTAAGGACGAGGTGGAGGTCTTCATCTTCTCAAGTCTTCTAGATGTTTCCCGCACCAGGAATAGAGTCTAGGACAATGTATGGGGCTTAGGGGCCTATTCCACGGATCGATAATCGGCCAGATTCGGCCAATTATCACTCGGTGGAATAGAGAAAACGATCAGCCGACGATAATGTCATCGGCTGATCGTTTTAGGCCCAAACATAAATTCGGTCACCCACCGCACATCGATGCGTGGAATAGAGATGCGCGACCGACGATTCAAGCAGCATTCATTACCTAGCAGGGCTTCTCCTCTACTCTGTCTTCATCTCAGTCCCGCTCGCAGCATCAACTAGAGGGGGCCGACTGAGCTGTCACATCGTTCAGCCAATCATAGACCGGGACCGCCGCGGCCAGTGATTGGCTGAGTGGTCTGACAGCTCAGCCAGGCCGCTCTGGAGTTGATGCTGCGAGCGGGACCAGGATGAAGACGGAGCGGAGGAGAAGCCCTGCTAGGTAATGTATGCTGCTAGGACATCAGTAACAATGTCCCTGCAGCCCTCGCTAAACGATCGGGCCGTGGAATAGGCCTAGTAAAAGAGCGCAGATAGGCGCTCGTTTACATTATTGATCGGCGCGTGGAATAGGGCCCTTACAGTAGCCGTATCCCATGCAGCTGTGCTCCCCCCCTTATCTGACAATATACTGCATGAGAAATCACAGTCACCCCCAACCCAGTGGATGCCACCCCTCTACCAAGAGAACCAGGGACAATGGAAGGATCAGCCATACTCACAGCTTACTCCACGACGGCCGGGCGGCAGCAACAGCAGAAGATGGATCTTATCCTAAGAAACAAGAAGCAGGAGTAAGCTGACGAAGCCTGAGAGATCCCGGGTGAGGAGCGCACTGACCGACTCTCCAGAGAGCGGCTCACATAGGAGGAGACCTCTGAGGTCGCCGGCCATATGAGCGGCCGTGCCGGGTGCTGCAGCTCCTCCTGATCCGGGCCCCATAGATCCCACAATACTAGTCTATCCTGAGGATGGGCCGGCAGTGTTAAAGCTTTTATACGTGACGTCCTTTAGCCTTAGGCACACGTGTCAAACTCAGGGCCTCCAGCTTCTACAAAACTACAATTCCCATCATGCCTTCACAGTAAAAGCTAGAGCTTGGCTGCCTAGGCATGATGGGAAGTGTAGTTTTCTTAACAACTGGAGGGCCGGAGTTTGACACCACTGAGGATCTCATGTCTGTCTCTTGGGGCAATAGTGGAATCCTGCTCCGTGCCTACTGGTGCCCATATAACTGGTCAGAACATGACAATCCCTCTAATGCTGTGGCCCCCAACCTGTGACTCTTCAGCTGTTACAGAACTACAACTCTCTTCGCGCCCTGACAACCTCAGGTGCATTGTATTCCAGCCTGAGACTCTCCAGCTACGTTCCCATCATGCCCTGACAATCTTTGCCTGATGGGAGTTTTAGTTTTGCAGCAGCTGGGGAGCACTGCTGTAATGGATCCTATACCCAGATGGTGGCATTGTGCAGCAGGATATCCCCATGACTGGCACCACTAGATGGCGCCTGCAGACAGGTTTGATACTAAAGGAGTAGTTAAAAAAAAAAATAAATAAATAAAAATCAACTGGTGCCAGAGATTTGCCATTTGTTTATTTAAAAATCTCCAGTCTTCCAGTACTTAACAGCTGCTATATGTCCTGCAGGAAGTGGTGTATTCTAGTCTAAATAACTAACAAAATGGTGCTCAGCAAAATGAGGTTACCAGGTTCTATGAAAAAACACTTAAAGGGGTTATCCAGTGCTACAAAAACATGGCCACTTTCTTCCAGAGACAGCCCCACTCTTGTCTCCAGGTCAGGTGTAGTTTTCATTTAAGCACCATTCACTTCAATGGAACTGAGCAGCAAAACCCTGCCCAAGCTGGAGATAAGAGTGGTGCTGTCTCCAGAAGAAAGTGGCCATGTTTTTTGTAGCGCTGTATAACTCCTTTAACACAAAGCCACTAAGCCCGGTAGACGCGAGGTTAGCCCCACAAGGGTATAAAACGTAACTTTTTATAAAGTGATGTTTATAGAAGTGTGAAGTAAGACCACCAGACTGACCGCCCCATCATACACTGTATATCTGCCTATCAGGTGCTAATAGAGATAGTCTGCGGCTCACACAGTGTTGCACTCTCTATTAGCACCTAATAGGCAGATATACACAGTGTATGATGGGGCGGTCAGTCTGGTGGTCTTACTTCACGCCTCTCAAAAAACATCACTTTATAAAAAGTTATGTTTTATATCCTTGTGGGGCTAACCTCGCGTCTAGTGGGCTTAGTGGCCCTTTGTGTTTCAGTGTTCTCTCCAGTCTGACACAGTGCTCTCTGCTGCCATCTCTGTCCATGTCAGGAACTGTCCAGAGCAGGAGAGATTTTCTATGGGGATTTACTACTGCAGTGGACAGTTCCTGCCATGGACAGAGGTGGCAGCAGAGAGCACTGTGTCAGACTATAAAGAATACACCACTTCCTGCAGAACATACAGCAGTTGATAATCTCTGGCACTTTATGGCATCAGTTTATTTGAAAGAAAAAACGTTTGGTGAACTCCCCCTTTAATGTCTCCTCTGGGGGCAGTGCGGTGTCATCTATGTGTCTGTATGTTGTGTACTCCATCCACTTACATGGCCAGACGTCTCTCTCTTCTCTCGTTCTTCCGAGCTTTACGCTGGATCCTACTCTCCATCTTCCTCTCAGCCTCTCGCTGCTTTTCCAGCATTTTTATCTTCTCCCTATTGTACATAACACACAAATCCCCTTATATGTAACTATATAAAGAGCGGGAGACATTAGGACTCTGTACATTTACTGTATTATACACAATCAGGGGTATTCCAAGACTGAGGGTTATCCCTGGTGCACGGCACAATATGCCCCATGACTGCCACCACTAGATGGCGCCTGTGTGCACAGACAGGTTTTATATTAATGTCTCCCCAGGGGGCAGTGCAGTGTCTATATGGCGGTGTCATCTATGTGTCTATGTTGGTGTACACCATACACTTACATGGCCAGACGCTTCTCTTGCTCTTCCTTTTTGCGAGCATGACGCTCCATCTTCTTGTCCATTTTGAGCTGCCTCTCAAAATCTCTTGCCGATTCCTCCCTAAAACACAAATCATTCTATAACACTACAAAGACCAGGAGACATTAGTGGGGGGTCTGAAATCAGAGACCCTCACTGATCAGGAGAATGGGGTCCCCAGTTCTGTGAATGAATAGAACAGGGTACATGGAGCTGACCTTAGAGAACCTTCTAGAAACCCATTCCGGAAGGTTCTCTGCTCTCTAGCCCCAGTGTAAGGGGAGCGCACAGTGTGATGGCGGATAGGAGAGGGTGGGGTCCTACCTGATGGGACGGAGGCGGGGGATCCAAAGGTTCTTTTCTATGTAGCCATCACTGGTAGAGAAGAGAACTGTGGTTAGGAGAACAGAACAGAAATGGAACCTACAGAAATTATTCTATATCCATATATGAGGAGTCCGCCATACCAGAAAACATGAGGGGCCGAGCGCACCGCGGAGATCCATCTGCAGGAGAAGCCATGGTAAGAAACATAACACAAGTCTCCACAACTAACACAGAAGCCGCCATATTTGTTACTCACATCTCATCCGGTCCCTCGTCCTCATCCTCAATCCTGTTAGAGGGAAGAAGAGAGCGAGAATAACGGAGCCGCCCTCACATCTCATCTCTAACTGAGGTAACAACGGCCGCCAGAGGCGCAACCAGAAGGAAGACTTACTTACCAGGGTTTGTTGTCATCTACAGCTAGAAAGGAAGAAACACAGACGAGATTTACTAAGATATTCAGTATAAGTGACATCCAACCCTTCCACCATGATGGTGGGTGAGGGGGGGGGGGGATAGAGGGTAGCGGAGAGGGTGGCAGGATGAATAGTGGCAGAGAGGGTGGCAGGGTGTGACAGGATGGTCGGGGTAATAGCAGGGAGATGGAGGTACTTACATAGCAAGACGCTTTCTGCAGACTATAGGGATAAAACAGGGATAAGTGAGTGCAGGAAGCATTGGGAGGTCTCAGTTGTTTCATTGTATTAGAGATACACACATATATACAGAGGGGTATATACATATATAATAGATACCTCCTCCATATCACTGATAGAGATTATATACATACACATACATTGATACAGAAGAATATATACACATTTATCTCTTTCATATCACTGATACATATATACACACACAAATATACACAGTGGGAGACGAGGTTTGTAGAGTCGGGCAGGAGCACCAGTCAGAGACGGGGACAGAACTATATTCTAGAACACGGAGGCTCCAATTTATTTATGAAAGTAAAAGTAACACAGCAGCTACAGGGACAGATATAAGACATCCTGCTCTTCTGACCTCTAACAGCTATACAGGAGAGCGGCCACAATACCCCCCAGGATGTCACCTCACACCGTACAGGTCAGAGCTCCGCACACCTCAGCCTGCCCCCTCCCAGGACAGATACGCACACAGCCTCCTCTTATTATTAGGACAGTGATGAGCAGTGGCCTCCTACTGCCTCCTCTTATAAGGCCAGTGATGAGCGGCGGCCTCCTCTTATAAGGCCAGTGATGAGCGGCCTCCTCCTCTTATAAGGCCAGTGATGAGTGGTGGCCTCCTCCTGCCTCCTCTTATAAGGCCAGTAATGAGCAGCCTCCAGCACCTGTGCTGACTTGGGCCAGACATGAAAACCTGGACTGGCCAGAAGGGAATGACAGGCCCCACTACCATCCTGCCCGTCATTCCATACAAATCCAGGCCGGTCTCCAGCCACTAGCAGGAGTCCCATAGGAAGTAGTTTGCTCTGGGTCCTCGGCCTTCCTGGATTCCTCCATCTCTCCCCCAGCTTTCCCAGGATGAGACATGGACTGGAGCCAGGTGCACATGTATGACAGGTATCAGGGAGATATATAGCCATCCCCGACCACCAGTCCTCTCACTGTCTCACTACATATATATATACATAGTTAGTTTTGCCAGGACTATCCTGATTTTGAAGGCACAGTTTTGGCGAATTAAAGGAGAACTCTGTCCAAAAACTATTTTTTTTTAATGTTATTTCATTAGCAAAGTTAGATGAATTCCTAATATACTCTAATTATGGGAAATGCACATATAGGGGGAGATTTATCAAACTGGTGTAAAGTAGAATTGCCTTAGTTGCCCCTAGCAACCAATCAGATTCCACCTTTTATTTTTCAAAGATTCTGTGAGGAATAAAAGGTGGAATCTGATTGGTTGCTAAGGGGAACTGAGCCAGTTCTACCAAATTCCTAATACAGCGGTCCCTCAACATACGATATTAGCGTGCCTTCACACCTACCGACTTGCAGCGTAAATCTTGCTGCAAGTCTGTCAGGTCCTGGCAGTTCACTGTCACTACATACATGCAGCGGTCTGAACGACCACTGCATGTATGTAATTCTGCCGACCCCTTAACCCCTTCTGCTGCCTGGCTCCCGCTGCGCTCCAGCTCTGTATACATTACTTGTCTCTCGTTGCACAGGGTCGCAGCGTACTGCTCTCCTGCCCGGAGCTGGGGGTGGAGGGCTACTCAATACACTGGACAGAACTTCTGACGGAATCGGGTGGCCGGGGGGGGGGGGGGGGGATTTTGGTTGATGATTGCACTAGGGGTTTCTGTCAGGGCGGGGAGGCAGGTAGCTAAATTTTGGGCAGAAAGGCACAGGAATGGCCATTACATGTAATTTCTACATATACTGCGCCCCCTGCTGGATGCTGAAGGTATAGACTGGGGAGTCATGACGTCACGTTTTTTTTAGAGCAAATGTAGCCTGTCTGATCGAAAAAAATTGTGGGGAATAGCACTATATGTTATATATATATCGCCCTATATGATATTTATATATATATATATATATATATATATATATATATAGCACTATATGTTATGTACATAGCCCTATATGTTATATTTATTTATTTATTTATATATATATATATAGCCCTGTGTGTGTGTGGGGGGGGGTCAGATGGGGTAGTGTGTGGAGGGTCAGGTGGGGTAGTGTGTGTGAGGGGTCTGGTGGGGTAGTGTGTGTGGAGGGTCAGGTGGGGTAGTGTGTGTAGGGTGATCAGGTGGGGTAGTGTGTGTGTGCGGGGGGTCAGGTGGGGTAGTGTGTGTGTGGGGGGGGTCAGGTGGGGTAGTGTGTGTGGTGGTCCGGTGGGGTAGTGTGTGTATGGGTGTGGGTCAGGTAGTGTAGTGTGTGTGTGTGTGTGGGGGGAGTCCGATGGTGTAGTGTGTGTGGGTCAGGTGGTGTAGTGTGTGTGGGGGTCCGGTGGGGTAGTGTGTGTGTGGGGGCGGGTCAGTTGGAGCTGTGTGTGTTGGTCAGGTGGTGTAGTGTGTGTGGGGGTCCGGTGGGGCAGTGTGTGTGGGTCAGGTGGTGTAGTGTGTGGGGGGTCCGGTGGGGTAGTGTGTGTGTGGGGGAGGGGGGGGGGGCAGTTGGGGCTGTATGTGTGGGTCAGGTGGTGTAGTGTGTGGGGGTCCGGTGGGATAGTGTGTGTGTGTGTGTGGGGGGGGGGGGGTCAGTTGGGGCTGTGTGTGTGGGTCAGGTGGTGTAATGTATGAGGGGGTCCGGTAGGGTAGTGTTGGTATGTGGGTGGGTCAGGTGGTGTAGTGTGTGGGGGGGACCGGTGGGGCAGTGTGTGTATGGGGTTGGGGCTGTGTGAGTGGGTCTGGTGGTGTAATGTGTGTGGGGGTCCGGTGGTGTAGTGTGTGTGGGTGGGTCCGGTGGTGTAGTTTGTGTGGGGGTTCGTTAGGGTAGTTTGTGTGGAGGGGTGGGTCAGTTTGGGCTTTGTGGGTGGGTCAGGTGGTGTAGTGTGTGTGGGAGGGTCCGGTGGGGGTAGAGTGTGTATGGGGGAGGGTCAGTTGGGGCTGTGTGGGTGGATCAGGTGGTGTAGTGTGTGTGTGTGTGTGTGGGGGGGGGGGGTCTGGTGGGGTAGTGTGTGTATGGGGGCGGGTCAGTTGGGGCTGTGTGTGTGTGATCAGTTTTAGAGTGGTATTACATGGGCCGATGGGGGCCCGATAATATCTGTAAACTAGAGCCAATCTGCTAGATCGTCGCTCATTACTGATGTTCTTGCAGCCCTTTTTTAAACTATATACATTACCTATCCACTCTCCAGGGATGCTTCTGCGGTCCGCTTCTCCCTGGGTCCCGCGCGCTCTAGCTTCAGAGTGGCCTGTCAGCTGATCGTGTATTTATTACATGGACTGATAATCGGGCGGATTCGGATGATTATCGTTCCGTGTAATAGTACCCTTAGTTTTAATTTTATTCAGACTATACGCCTTTCGCTGAATTCCTTTTAAAAAAAATTGGCGTACATGGCGGACAAGGATCCCTACCCCTGCCCTATACAATGATAGAGGGGGGTGTATATGATACCTCCTCCATATCACACATAATACCTGCCTGTATACATATATACACACCTATATAATGATACAGAGGGGTGTACACATATATACAGTATACAGTATATCTCCTCCATATCATACATAATACTTGTCTGTATATATACACCTATACAATGATAGAGGGGGGTGTATATGATACCGCCTCCATATCACACATAATACCTGCCTGTATACATATATACACACCTATACAATGATACAGAGGGGTGTACACATATATTCAGTATATCTCCTCCATATCATACATAATACCTGTATGTGTATATACACCTATACAATGATACAGGGGGGGGGGGTGTATGCATATATGATATGTATAGCGGGAGCTGCACTCGTGCAGATAAGTTCTTGTGGGGGGTGCCAGCAGTGTGTACAGCTATGTAGACAAGGAGAGGAATAAACCTGTCTGTTTGATTTCATCTGGAGTGCCGTGGTGGTTTACCTTGTCTATATCTATATCTATCTATATATCTATATATATATATATATATATACATTTATACAATGATACAGAGGGGTAGTATAGAAATAAATATATAATAGTAGATACCCCCATCTATATATACCTGTACAATGCTACAGAGGGGTATAAATATATGTCTATATATATATATATATATATATAATATATATATATATATATATATAATGTATGTACCTATACAGTGATAGAGAGGCATATATATACTTATACAATGATCCAGAGGGTGAAAGAAAAAATAATAATATATACATTTATAACAGGGCAGCTCAACAGAAATAGAGGGGGAGACCACCAGGGGGCAGCAACACAAACACACAGCTGTTACAGTACCTGGGGGAAGATTTATGGTGCTGCACTATACTAGGATTCTGCTTGTTGCCCATAGCAACCAATCACAGATCTGCTTTTACTTCTCACACTGCTTTGGTAATATGAAATATTGGTTGCTATGGACCTGTGATTGGTTGCTATGGAGCTGAGATTGGGTTTATGTGATGTGGTTTGTGTGTGTGATGGTGGCAGCGCCCCCTATAGGCTGACACATGACTGCAGTGGACACACAGTGTGAACAGGCTCTTACCTTCATATCCAACATCATGCGTGATCTGTATTCCTCAATTATATAAGAACACGAGAACCTGAAGAAGAAGCCAGAAACCTCTTATTCTATGGATCTACTGGATCTCCAACAAATGTAAGTTCTATTGGGAGAGATTTGGGGGCGCAGGGGGCTCAGTATAGGGCGGGGGAGGGGCAGAGGATGGGGGCAATAAGGAGATACTTACACTACGACTCCTACTCCAACTCTGAGGAGTTTCGAGCTCTGCAGCAGCTTATATCACCTAGGTGATGTCATAATGTGCTGCTGAGGTCACTCTGTGATGTCACAAAGGCCTACATTGTGCTGGGGAGAAAGCAGAGAGCCAATCAGAGAACAGATCATTGCTAGGTGTGATAGATAGATAGATAGATAGATAGATAGATAGATAGATAGATAGATAGATAGATAGATAGGAGATAGATAGATAGATAGATAGATAGATCGGAGAGAGAGTACCTCTTTAAGGGCATGTTCATACTTCATCCTTTGTGGATTTGATGCTGCCGATTACATCTATTGAAATAAATAGCTAATAATCGCAGCATGAAATCCAGAGTGCAGTAAGTACATTTGGCTGCATCCTGACCATTCGCCTCCATCTGTGAACCAGTGCTGTGTTCTTGCCCCCCGGGTGAAAAGTTGCCATCCTGCCCCTTATATTGCTGGTTATTTGGTAGTAGTATACAACCGCCCCGTATATTGTTGGTTATATGATAGTAGTATACAGCCCCCGTTATATTGTTGGTTATATGATAGTAGTATACACCCCCCCCTTAAATGGCGGGTTATATGATAGTAGTATACACCCGCCCCTTATATTGCTGGTTATATGATAGTAGTATACACCCCCCCTCCCCCTTATATTGCTGGTTATATGATAGTAGTATACACCCCCCCCCCTTATATTGCTGGTTATATGATAGTAGTATACACCCCCCCCCCCTTATATTGCTGGTTATATGGTAGTAGTATACAACCGCCCCGTATATTGTTGGTTATATGATAGTAGTATACAGCCCCCGTTATATTGTTGGTTATATGATAGTAGTATACACCCCCCCCTTAAATGGCGGGTTATATGATAGTAGTATACACCCGCCCCTTATATTGCTGGTTATATGATAGTAGTATACACCCCCCCTCCCCCTTATATTGCTGGTTATATGATAGTAGTATACACCCCCCCCCCCCTTATATTGCTGGGTATATGATAGTAGTATACACCCCCCCCCCCCTTATATTGCTGGTTATATGTAGTAGTATACACCCGCCCCTTATATTGTTGGTTATATCATAGTAGTATACACCCCCCCCCTTATATTGCTGGTTATATGATAGTAGTATACAGCCCCCCCCTTATATTGCTGGTTATATGATAGTAGTATACACCCCCCCCCTTATATTGCTGGTTATATGGTAGTAGTATATACCCCCCTTATATTGTTGGTTATATGATAGTAGTATACACCCCCCCCCCCCTTATATTGCTGGTTATATGGTAGTAGTATACACCCGCCCCTTATATTGTTGGTTATATGATAGTAGTATACACCCTCCCCTTATATTGCTGGTTATATGGTAGTAGTATACACCCTCCCCTTATATTGCTGGTTATATGGTAGTAGTATACACCCTCCCCTTATATTGCTGGTTATATGGTAGTAGTATACACCCTCCCCTTATATTGCTGGTTATATGGTAGTAGTATACACCCCCCCCTTATATTGCTGATTATATGATAGCATTATACAGCCCCCCCCCCTTATATTGCTGGTTATATGATAGTAGTGTACACCCCGCCCCCCCTTATATTGCTGGTTATATGATAGTAGTATCCCCCCCCCCCCTTATATTGCTGGTTATATGATAGTAGTATACACCCCTACCCCTTATATTGCTGGTTATATGGTAGTAGTATACACCCCCCCCCCCTTATATTGTTGGTTATATGATAGTAGTATACATCCCCCTTATATTGCTGGTTATATGATAGTAGTATCCCCCCCCCCTTATATTGCTGGTTATATGATAGTAGTATACACCTGCCCCTTATATTGTTGGTTATATGATAGTAGTATACACCCCCCCCCCCTTATATTGCTGGTTATATGATAGTAGTATACAACCACCCCGTATATTGTTGGTTATATGATAGTAGTATACACCCCCCGTTATATTGTTGGTTATATTATAGTAGTATACACCTGCCCCTTATATTGTTGGTTATATGATAGTAGTATACACCCCCCGTTATATTGTTGGTTATATGATAGTAGTATACACCCGCCCCTTATATTGTTGGTTATATGATAGTAGTATACACCCCCCCTCCCCCTTATATTGCTGGTTATATGATAGTAGTATACACCCCCCCCCTTATATTGCTGGTTATATGGTAGTAGTATACACCCGCCCCTTATATTGTTGGTTATATGATAGTAGTATACACCCGCCCCTTATATTGCTGGTTATATGATAGTAGTATACAGCCCCCCCCTTATATTGCTGGTTATATGATAGTAGTATACACCCTCCCTCCCCCTTATATTGCTGGTTATATGATAGTAGTATACACCCCCCCCTTATATTGCTGGTTATATGGTAGTAGTATACACCCCCCCTTATATTGCTGATTATATGATAGCATTATACAGCCCCCCCCCTTATATTGCTGGTTGTATGATAGTAGTATACACCCCCCCCCCTTATATTGCTGATTATATGATAGCAGTATACAGCCCCCCCCCCTTATATTGCTGGTTATATGATAGTAGTATCCCCCCCCCCTTATATTGCTGGTTATATGGTAGTAGTATACACCCACCCCCCTTATATTGTTGGTTATATGATAGTAGTACACACCCTCCCCTTATATTGCTGGTTATATGGTAGTAGTATACACCCCCCCCTTATATTGCTGATTATATGATAGCAGTATACAGCCCCCCCCTTATATTGCTGGTTATATGATAGTAGTATACACCCCCCCCTCCCCCCTATATTGCTGGTTATATGATAGTAGTATACACCCCTCCCCCTTATATTGCTGGTTATATGTTAGTAGTACATAGCTCCCAACCTTCCCGGATTCCGCAGGACAGTCCCGTTTTCAGGGTGCTGTCCCGGAATGGCACCCAGTGTCCCGCATTATATGTGGCCCCACCAAAAAAACAATAAACCAGTATCTCACCTGTCCGCCGGTCCCAGCAGCTCCTCTCCCGGCAGAGCGCGCACTCCCATCATCCTCCGGAGCGGGCAGCGGGGTATACAGACACTGACTGTGCCGGAAGTGACCTGCAGCCTCTGTCATGAATTACTTCTGGCAGAGTCAGTGTCTGTATACCTGCTGCCCGCCCCGGAGGATGACGGGAGTGCGCGCTCTGCCGGGAGAGGAGCTGCTGGGACCGGCGGACAGGTGAGTTACTGGTTTATTGTTTTTCTGGTCGGGCCACACAAATGGGGGGATTTGCTACTATGTGGGGCGCTATATGGGGGATTGGCCACTATATGGGGGGATTGGCTACTATGTGGGGCACTATATGGGGGATTGGCTACTATGTGGGGCTTTATATGGGGGATTGGCTACTATGTGGGGCACTATATGGGGGATTGGCTACTATGTGGGACACTATATGGGGGATTGGCTACTATGTGGGGCACTATATGGAGGATTGGCTACTATGTGGGGCACTATATGGGGGATTGGCTACTATGTGGGGCACTATATGAGGGGATTGGCTACTATATGGGGCATTGGCTACTATGTGGGGCACTATATGGGGGATTGGATACTACGTGGGGCACTCTATGGGAGATTGGCTACTATATGGGGGATTGGCTACTATGTGGGGCACTATATGGGGGATTGGATACTATGTGGGGCACTATATGGGGGATTGCCTACTATATGGGGGATTGGATACTATGTGGGGCACTATATGGGGGATTGCCTACTATATGGGGGATTGGCTACTATGTGGGACACTATATGGGGGGAATGGCTACTATGTGGAGCACTATATGGGGGATTGGCTACTATGTGGGGCATGTATGGGGGCATTGACTACTATGTGGGGCACTATATGGGGGATTGGATACTATGTGGGGCACTATATGGGGGATTGGCTACTATATGGGGGATTGGCTACTTTGTGGGGCACTATATGGGGAATTGGATACTATGTGGGGCGCTATATGGGGGATTGGCTACTATATGGGGGATTGGCTACTATGTGGGACACTATATGGGGGGAATGGCTACTATGTGGGGCACTATATTGGGGGGATTGGATACTATATGGGGCACTATAATGGGGGATTGGATACTATATAGGGCATTTTGGGGGGGATTGGATACTATATCGGGCACTATTCAGTCAGCAGCATGTGGTGACTGTAGGGGAGTGGCTATGGAGGGTCACTATGGGGGTGTGGCTATGGAGGGTTGCTATGGGGGCGTGGCTATGGAGGGTCATATGGGGGCGTGGCTATGGGGACCGCGGAGCACATGTCCCTCTTTGCTCTTTGCAAAAGTTGAGAGGTATGGTAGTATACAACTACCCACCCCCATGTAGCTGGTTATATGATAGTAGTATACACTCCACCCCCCTTATATTGATGGTTATATGATAGTAGTATACACCCTCCCCCCTTATATTGCTGGTTATATGATAACGGGGGGTTGGCTACAAAGGGCAGCAGGGATGCAGCACAGGTCTGCTGGAGGAGAGGGGAGCTGGTGAGAGCATCTCCCCCAGTATATGCTCTATCCCATCTACTGGCCGCCGCACTGTCACACCATACAGATAATGAGAGCTCCGGTGCAGGTACGGGAGAGAGACACCGGGATGATAATGATTCTCACTATCCTGGTGGTCTCTCTCCCATCCTGCACCGGAGCTGTTACCAGAGTTACCAATTAAAGCAAATGCACCATCACATAAATAGAACAGCGCCGACGCGGGGAAGCTGTTGCTTCAGTCCTTTTTTTGAAATGGGTCATGGTTGGGGCTAAAGCACTGGAGGCAGCCCGGCCCCCAGTAGGAGGGAACCCCCGCCCTCTGTGACATGGCTCTATTGATTCTAATGGAACCGCGTCACAGAGGGGTGGGTTTATCACACTGGGGGAGGGCCGGTTGTAGCAGGCCAGATTAACCCCCGTCCAGGTATAAAATGGCCTAGCCCAGAGTATACTCCGGGTAATAAAATAGCCTAGGCCAAACTATAACCCCTCCAGGCCAGAATATACCCCAGTGTATAAAATAGCCTAGACCAAACTATACCCTGGGGTTGTAACACAGCCTAGACCAGAGTATACCCATCCAGGCCAGAATATACCCCAGGGTATAAATAGCCTAGACCAAACTATACCCTGGGGTGTAACACAGCCTAGACCAGAGTATACCCATCCAGGCCAGAATAATATCCATCTAATGTCGAACCAGGCCACAGTATACCCCGGGGATAAACTATATACCTGGGGGTGTAAAAGAGCCGAGGCCATGCTATATCTCTCCGGGCCATAACGTTATTACTTCACTGGTTTTCTCACCCCGGGCCCAGGCCCCAGTACACCCAGGGCCATATATTTTCATACCCGGGTATAATATAGACTAGGCCATACTATAAACCTGGGGACAGTCTAGCCAGGCCACAATATACCCTGCCAGACTATATCCCTCCCAAGTTATCATGTCAACTGTTTTCTCTCAGTGCTGACCCAGGCTTACAGTATACCCCAGGGGATATGTTCTATACCAGGGGTGTAAAATAGCCTAGGCCAGAATATATCCCTCTATGTCATCATGTTATCACTGTTTTTTTCACTTCATCTCCAATTTTTTTATTACACTTGGACACACAGCTGCTTCCTCTAGTTGAGAATACAGTACAGTGCTTACACTGAACTGACAGTAGATGGCGCTGTCCCATCACTGCATCATCTGCACTATTTAAGTAGCAGGAGGTTTACGGGCCTGTGCAAAATTTTACGGTTGTTGCGCAAATATCATCATTAGACGCAAGTGCCCTTGATACATCTTGTAAACTTATTTGCACTATTTATGCGTTTTTTGCAGTCCGTTTTTTTTTTCATCCTTTTTGCAACAAAAAAAAAAGGATTGAAAAAACGGATCAAACGCATCTTTTTTTAGTGTACACACAAAATGCGGTCAACCACAGTATTTGTATACGCTAAAAAAAAGAGTGCATTTTATCCGTTTTTATTATGGAATGGAAAAAACTGATCAAAATGGAGGCACACAAATGCTTCCTTTTTTCTCATCCATTTGTGCAAAAAACTAATGGGGACGGCAATAACACAGTGTGAACCTAGTCTAAAGCTTGACTACAAAGCTACGCTAGGGGAGGATTTTGCGCAAAAAAATGAAAATTTGCACTTGACAAATCTAATGAAAACTAGTTAATAGAACAACCCCCCTCCCCCTTGCATACATTGAAAAAAGGTCAAGCATTGAAACTGATGTAAAATAGCGCAAACCCTTAATAAGTCTTGGACAGGTATTTATGAAGTCAGAAAATCTTATTAGCCAAAAAAAAAACCCCCATAATGATAAATGTCCCCTATGGCCCCGTTCACGTCTGGAGCAAGAATGTCGGGATTCCGCGGTGGAGCGCTCTGCCGCGCAATTCTGACATTCTTGCTCAGTGTGAACGGGGCCTATGGGGAAGGCAACAAATCAGATTCCACCATTCATTCCTCACAGACTCTTTGGAAAATGAAAGGTGAATTGGTTGCTTAGGGGCAACTGAGCCATTTTCACTTAACACCATGTTTGATAAATCACCCCCATGGTGTTAAGTGAGACTGGCTCAGTTGCCCCTAGCAACCAATCAGATTCCACCTCTCATTTCCCAGAGACTCGTGAGGAATGAATGTGGAATCTGATTGGTTGCTAGGGGCAACAGAGCCAGTTTTACTTGACACCATGTTTGATAAATCTCCTCCTATGTGTTTAGAGTTTTAAGATTTCCATCAGTACTTCTCACTTACTCAGCAGACAAAGCCAAATCCTCAATAAAATGTCAAAAAATTAAGTATTTCTTGTGTATATCACTTAATACTACTGATTTCATGGAGGTATAAAATGGCCTGAGGGGGTATGATTGGCCTAGGCCAAAATATACCCAGGGGCAGCGCCGTTTCTAGCGGCAGGCTGGCCGGGCAACCGCACAGGGCCCCGACAGCTAGGGGGCGCTCGTGGCGCATCTCTCCAGACCTCACTCAACCGCGCGCAGCCTCCGCCCGCTGCATCATCTGCCCTAGGCCCCATCACACCTCCTGAAGCGCAGCTCCGCCCCCCGCCCCATCACCTCCCGAAGCGCAGCTCCGCCCCCCACCTCCATCACCTCCCGAAGCACAGCTCTGTCCCCCTCACCTCCCGAAGCGCAGCTCAGCCCCCTCCCCATCACCTCCCGAAGCACAGCTCTGCCCCCCGTCCCCATCACCTGGCGGTGCAGCTCCGCCCCCATCACCTCCCGAAGGACAGCTCCACCCCCTCGTCCCCATCACCTGGCAGTGTGCAGCTCCGCCCCCATTACCTCCCGAAGCACAGCTCAACCCCCCGTCCCCATTACCTGCCGATGTGCACCACCGCCAGCTGCTCATCACCTAACAGGCCGCCACTGAATAGGCCAATGAAGGAGGGGGCAGTATTATTATGGGTCAGAACATGGGGGGGATTACTGTGGGGCAGAACATGGGAGGGGGATTAATACTGTGGAGCAGAACATGGGAGGGGGGATTAATGCTATAATGCTATGGGGCAGAACATGGGAGGGGGATTGTTACTAATGGGGCAGAACATGGGGGATTATTACTATGGGGACTACACCTGGGGATTATTACTATGGGGACTGCACAGGGGGATTTAGTACCATGGGGACTACACCTGGGGGATTATTACCATGGGGACTACACCTGGGGGATTATTACCATGGGGACTACACCTGGGGGATTATTACCATGGGGACTGCACAGGGGGGATTATTACCATGGGGACTACACCTGGGGGGTTTATTACTATGGGGACTACATCTGGGGGATTATTACCATGGGGACTACACCTGGGGGACTATTACCATGGGGACTGCACAAGGGGGGATTGTTACTATGGGGCAGAACATGGGGGATTATTACTATGGGGACTACACCTGGGGGATTATTACCATGGGGACTGCAAAGGGGGTATTGTTACTATGGGGCAGAACATGGGGGATTATTACCAATAGGGACTGCACAGGGGTGGATTATTACTATGGGGAACTACAACCTGGGGGATTTATAACCATGGGGACTGCACAGGGGGATTATTACCATGGGGACTGCACAGGGGGGATTATTACCATGGGGACTGCACAGGGGGGATTATTACCATAAGGAGTATTACTATGGGGATTATAACCATGGGGACTGCACAGAGGGGATTATTACCATGGGGACTGCACAGGGGGGATTATTACCATGGGGACTGCACAGGGGGGATTATTACCATGGGGACAGCACAGGGGGGATTATTACTATGGGGACTACACCTGGGGGATTATTACTATGGGGACTGCACAGGGGGATTATAACCATAGGGACTGTACGGGGGGGATTTTTACTGTGGGGACTTTACAAGTGGGATTTATACTAAGGGGACAGAGCACAGGGGGGATTATCACTATGGGGACAGAGCACAGGGGGGATTATCACTATGGGGACAGAGCACAGGGGGGATTATCACTATGGGGACAGAGCACAGGGGGGATTATTTCTATATGGAGGCAGCGGCAGGTCCTATGTACAGGATACTGACTTCACTGCGCATGACACAAAAAGTGGAAGTTGTAAAAGTGCGGAGCCTAAAATGTTTGTCTGGCAGGTTCACAAGAGATGAATTGTGGCTGGAAAAAATCATAATGGAGGCCTAAGCCAGAAAGAGAGGAAAAGGAAAGTGATGCCTCAGATCAAAGAAGACATTGCCTGTGAATCACTGAATTTCTTTTTTTTTTTTTTATTGGGGGGGGGGGGGGGGGGGGCTTTTAGCAAGATTCGCCCTGTAGTCAAAATTACCTAGAAAGGGCCCTGCCCCGGGGTATAAAATAGCCTAGGCCAAAATATAGCCAGGGTATAATCTAGCCTAGGCCATTTTAACCCCGGGTATAGTCTGGGCTGGGGGTATATTCTGGCCTGTTACACCGGCTCGCCTCCACTGCTTCAGCCTAGGCCAGTCCTCGGTAATAGACCGACGGTGTGCGCAGGAACCGGTACGCAGTTCAAAAATAGGACCGTGGCACCAGCTTTCCTGCGCTGTTCTATTTATGTGCTTTAATTAACCTGATGATACATTAGTTTTAAAGGGGTTATCCAGTGCTACATGGCCACTTTCTTTCAGAGACAACACGACTCTTGTCTCCAGTTTGTAATTAAGCTCCATTCACTTCAATGGAACTGAGCAGCAAAACCTACACCCAAACTGGAGACAAAAGCGGTGCTGTCTCTGGAAGAAAGTGGCCATGTTTTTGTAGCACTGGATAACCTCTTTACAGCAGAATTCAGTACTGCATGTATTGTACACAGCCAGCCATGATATGTGGGGAGGATGTGGTATGTGGCTGCTGGGGGTTTGACTGCCAGGGCCGATTTTCAGTCTCAGTCCATCCCCGGCTATTTGGCCGCCCCATGCAGTGCCAGGCAGATTGCAGACCTAAGGTAGAAGCTGCATACAGTACCATGTACACTATGTGTACCCCTCACATAGTACCAGAGTGGTGACCCCAGTTTGGAGGTACGACCAGTCACTTGCCAGACGGTAGAGTGTGACGCTACGTCTATGGTGGTTGGCCGAGATATAGCCTTGCCCAGCAGTGGCGGATTAAATGTACCCTTGGCCCCGGGCTGTCCACCCAACCTGGGCCCCCCCCCCCCACAAGTCAATTCGCCCACATTATAATCCGCTACTGCCCCCCTCCCCAATAAACACTGTCTGCCTCCCCTCCCTGCTGGCCCCAATAAACATAATGTTGGTCCCTTGCTGCTACCCCCAGTAAGCATGCCCACCCCACCTCCACTGCCCCCAATAAACATATTGCCACCTCACCTGGTCCCCTGATGTTGCCCCCCCCCCCCAAGGTCACAGCAGCACAGAGGATGTCAGGAGAGGAGGGTGCTGATCTTATAGGAGAGGTCACAGCAGCACAGAGGATGTCAGGAGAGGAGGGTGCTGATCTTATAGGAGAGGTCCGAGCAGCACAGAGGATGTCAGGAGAAGAGGGTGCTGATCTATAGGGGAGGTCACAGCAGCACAGAGGATGTCAGGAGAGGAGGGTGCTGATTATAGGAGAGGTCCGAGCAGCACAGAGGATGTCAGGAGAGGAGGGTGCTGGTCTTATAGGGGAGGTCGCAGCGCCCAGCAGCACAGAGGATGTCAGGAGAGGGAGGTGCTGATCTATAGGGGAGGTCCCAGCAGCACAGAGGATGTCAGGAGAGGAGGGTGCTAATCCTATAGGAGATGGTCCCGCTCTATAGATGGTCCCCCTCTTTCCCCTCTATAGATGGTCCCCTCTTCCCCCCTTATAGATGGTCCCCCTCTGCCCCCCCTTATAGATGGTCCCCCTATGCCCCCCCTTATAGATGGTCCCCCTCTTTCCCCCCTTATAGATTTCCCCCTCTGCCCCCCCCTTATAGATGGTCCCCTCTTCCCCCTCTATAGATGGTCCCCCTCTTTCCCCTCTATAGATGGTCCCCCCTCTTTTCCCCTCTATAGATGGTCCCCCTCTTTCCCCCTTTATAGATGGTCCCCCTCTTTCCCCCTTATAGATGGTCCCCCTCTCCCCCCTCCTTATAGATGGTCCCCCTCCCCCCTCCCTTATAGATGGTCCCCTCTTTCCCCCCTTATAGATGGTCCCCCTCTATAGATGGTCCCCCCTCTCCCCTTTTATAGATGGTCCCCCTCTTTCCCCCCTTTATAGATGGTCCCCTCTCCCCCCTCCCTTATAGATGGTCCCCCTCTCCCACCTCCCTAATAGATGGTCCCCCTCTTTCCCCCTTTATAGATGGTCCCCCCTCTCCCCCCTCCCTTATAGATGGTCCCCCTCTCCCCCCTCCCTTATAGATGTCCCCCTCTTTCCCTTTATAGATGGTCCCCCTCTCCCCCCTCCTTATAGATGGTCCCCCTCCTTCCCCCTTTATAGATGTCCCCCTCCCCCCAGTCAGTAATAACCACAAAAATAACTATACAACTCACCTACCCTGCGTTCCCCCGTCGATTCCTTTCTGCTTCTGCAGTCTCCGTCTGATGCGCGGCTGCCAGGGAGTCCCGTCCTCTCCCTGGCAGCGCGCGCAATCACACAGCTCCTAGTGCCGCCTGGGCCCTGACTTCCGGTACGTGCGCTCCCAATACCGGAAGTCAGGGCCCAGGTGGCAATAGGAGTTGTGTGATCGCGCGCTGCCGGGGAGAGGACGGGACCCCCGGCAGCCGCGCATCAGCAGGAGGCAGCCGGAGACTCTTGTGACCGCAAGCTAAACAATGCTTGCGGTCACAAGAGCCTGCAGTGGCGGGGGGAAGGGGGCCTCCCGGGCGGCATTATAATGTGGGCGGCGTGGCATGGGCCCCCCCGGAGCCTCGGGCCCCGGGCGGCCGCCCAAACCGCCCACATTATAATCGCCACTGTTGCCCAGTGATGGTATTTGTTGTGACACCAGTGCCGGTTGGGCACACAGGTGTGGTGGCACACCTGTTTATTTTACAGGGCTGGCTATACACTTGTTCCCTGTGGACAGTGAGCTGCTGGGCTGTTGTGGGGTCCCTTGGGTACTTATCACTGTGGTCCGACTGGAGTAGTGACCCCCCGGAATATTGGTACTGCCACCCACAGAAAGGGAGATACCCAAGGAGTGTGCGTGTGTGGCCGGTGCTTAGCGAGAAATCACAGAGTCTCTTTTAGTAAAATTACGTCAGTTTACTCTGGAGACCTTTGGAATGTGCAACAGGTCATACAGCTTTTTCTTGATACTTTACACTTGACATGTCACTTGAGACGTTACTATCCAAATCTGCACTGAGTGTAGAAAAGAGTAGTACCATCGTGCTGACTGAGTTCCTTATGAGAGGTAGAAAGGAGGATCAGAAATCAGAGAGGAGGATGTCGAGAGAGTCCCAACCCAAGTAATACTGTGCTCTGCCGAGACTTCGGGGTAGAAATATAAAAGACTGAGAGTAGAGAGTTACCTTGTTTGCCGTGTTTGGACTCTTGGTCTTGCACCAACTATTGCCCACAAATGTCGAGTGACCCGTCCTAGAGGGTACATAAGCCCCAGACCTTTTACCGCTGGGATGAGAGGAATGCTGTGGGTTCCCGGCCTTACACCCTGCTGCGAGATAGAGTTCATAAGCTTCTAGCAACTTTGCTCTATCCGGATCAGTTCCTTGACTTTTTCTATGATGCACTACTATACATTGCTCCCAGGCCGTTTCAGACTAAATGGGGCCCTGGGCAAAGTTGAAGGTGGGGCCCCAAATGCTTAAATATTTTAGAAACAATTTAAGGTCCCCATACACTTTTGTCATGTACCCCCTGCTCGTGGCGTGTTCAGCTATTACAGGCCAGATATTTGGATAACTTAGCGCAATCTAGCCGATCTTGCTTACAGAACCTATTAGACAGCTCGATTAGTCCGTGCATCTCTGCTTCTATAGTAAATAATAAAGCTAGTACCTCATCATGTTCACTCAGTGTCCTCAGGCTTGTCTGTGCGACATTCTGGTCAGCACAGCTGCAGCTCTCACTTCTGGTCCCACTCTGAAGTAGGCAGGCCAATGAGACTGGCCGAGACGGACCCACCAGGCCAGTATGGCAGAGACAAACACCACCAGTCCAGTGAATGGGCTGAGACAGGACACCACCAGGCCAGTG